>NW_019154102.1:7135503-7294777 GCF_002288905.1 Enhydra lutris kenyoni | reverse complement strand
TAAAGATTTTATTTATTTGACAGAGAGAGATCACAAGTAGGCAGAGAGGCAAGCAGAGAGAGAGAGGAGGAAGCAGGCTCCCTGCCGAGCAGAGAGCCTAACATGGGACTCGATTCCAGAACCCTGAGATCATGACCTGAGTGGAAGGCAGAGGCTTAACCCACCGAGCCACCCAGGCGCCCCTCTCACATGCTAATTTAATCTGTCAGTATCCCTCCTCAATTGTATTGCCATAGGGTGGTAAAAAAGCGGTATTACAGTTTTTAAAAAGAGGTTATTAAGATACATTTTGAAGATTTTCCTAAATTAATCCTTGTTTCTATTTAGTTAGCTTTTTAGCAGAAATTCCATTATGGTGTGGGGGACTGCCATTATCATGTATTTTCAAACTGCCTACAGGAATAATTACAGCTAAATGTTTTCAGTCCTCCATTGAGTTCATACTCTACGTCAAGCTCCCACGTGGACCAACGTGTTAAAGCCACTGAAGAGGATCTACCTTTTTTTTTTTTTTAAGATTTTATTTATTTATTTGACAGACAGAGATCACAAGTAGGCAGAGAGGCAGGCAGAGAGAGAGAGAGAAGGAAGCAGGCTCCCCATGGAGCAGAGAGCCCGATGTGGGGCTCAATCCCAGGATCCTGGGATCATGACCTGAGCCGAAGGCAGAGGCTTTAACCCACTGAGCCACTCAAGCGCCCCGGATCTACCTTTTTCATCTAAGGAACAAACAGTTGCATGGGTTATATCCTGTTAGCTTGTTTTCTTGGATCAGATCATGCAGGTCTGGCTTAGGAGATTTGTGCTTAACATGAAATTCGTGTCAGCCTTGAACTCCCTGGTTTTACACAGATCAGCATGTCTAATAACAAACTCCCACCCATTTCCTCACCACACACATATGCTAACAGTTTGAAAGCACAGAATCAATGTGAGAAGGTACATTTTGGAAGCAGCTCCCACCAGTGGGACTGAATTATCAAAGATCTCTGCCAAGTTACTTAAAGATCTAGGCATTTATGGGTTAAAAAATCCTAGGTTTTGAATTGCAAGCCTTCACCAGTCCAGAGAGCAAACACTCTACTTGTAAAGTCTGCATGCTATTTTATTTTTGCCCAGCTTCTCTCGGGTGAGGACTTAAATTGATCAGTTCCTGAATACAACTTCATAGTCACAAAAAGGTAAGTGTTATATGATTCCACTTATATGAAGTACTTAGTCAAAAATCATAAAAACAAGGGGTGCCTAGCTGGCTCAGTCAGTGGAGCTTGTGACTCTTGATCTCAGGATTGTGAATTTGAGCCCCATGGTGGGTATAGAGATTAAAAGAAAAAAAATCATAAAAACAGAAAGAGTGATGGTAGTTTCCAGGGACTAAGGGGAGAAGTTATTGTCTAATGGGTACAGAGTTTCAGTTTTACAGGATGAAAGAGCTATGGGGATGGATGGAGGTAATGGTAGCACATTATGAATGTATTTAATACCACTGAACTAGACGCTCAAAGATGGGTAAGATGGTAAATTTTGTTTTGTGTATTTTACTAAATTAAAAAAAAACAAAACTCTGCTCCTTATAACAGCTCTGTCTCCACCCCATGTAGTTGATGTCATAAAATTACATCTTTGAACACTGTGTGCCCCAAACCATAAATTAATTCTTATAAATGCATTAGTCTCTTAAAGCAGGTAGAAACAAAATTATAGTTATAACTAAAGTTACAATAATATTAGCTTTTAGACTAATAATTTTTTTAAAATGTATTTTTCTCTTAAGTCAAGCAGATAACAAAAGGTAGGGTTACAAACCATTGTTACAGTAATAATAGCTCTTCTAACTGCCTATGTATTTACCTTTATTGAGATCTTTATTTTGTCATATGGCTTCAAGTTACTGTATAGTGTTCTTTTATTTTACCCTGCAGTTGTCCCTTTAGCATTTTTTTCGAGGTAGCTTCGTGGTAATGAACTCCCTCAGCTTTTGTTTATCTGGGAAGGTTTTAATTTCTCCCTCATTCTTGAAGGACAGTTTTGCTAGATGTAGGCTTCTTAGTTGACAGTTTTCTTTTAGCACTTTAAATAGCACTGCCTTCTGGCCTCCAAAATTTCTGATGAAAAATTTGCTGATAATCTTATGGAAGACCCCTTGTTTATGATGTCTTTTTTCTCTTGTGGCTTTCCAAAACTCTTTCTTTGTTTTGTTTGTTTTTTTGTTTTTTTGAAAGTTTGAGTACATGTTTCAGTGTGGGTTTCTTTGAGTTCATCTTGTTTGGAGTTCATTGATCTTAAGTGTTTATTGCGTGTCTTTCATCACATTTGGGAAGTTTTCAGCCATTTCTTCAAATATTTCTTCAAATATTCTCTTGGCTTCTTTCTGTATCTCTTCTTTTTCTGGGACTTCCCTGATGCATACATTGGTCCACTTGGTGATGTTCCACAGGTCCCTTAGGTTCTGTTCATTTTTCTTTCTTTCTGTTCCTCAGACTCAATTTCTGTTGTTTTATTTTCAAGTTTGTGGATTCTTTCTTCTGATGGAATCTGAATTCACTAGAGTGAATTTTTCATTTCGGTTATTGCACTTATCAGTTCCAGAATTTCTTTCTGGTTTCTTTTTGGTTTTTCTATCTCTTTATTTATTCTCATTTTGTTCAGACATCATTTACTTTCTTCACATCTTTCTTTAGTTCTTTGAGTATCTTTAAGATGGTGATTTTAGAGTCCTTGTCTAGTAGATCTGTTATCAGTTCTTTTTGCAGGGGCATTTCCGTTGATTTGTTTCTCCATTGAATGGGCCACACTTTGCTATTTCTTTATATGCTTTGTGATTTTTTTGACGAAAACTGGACATTTGAATCTATTGATGTGGTAACTCTGGAAATCAGGTTCTCTCCCTTCCCTAGGGTTTTCTAGTTTTTGTTTGTTGTTTTTGGGTTTTGACTGATGCAGGCTGTCTCTGTGCAAAGGATCTGCCTGAGGTGTAAACTTAAGGTCTTCCTAAGTCTTTTATGACCCTCCACCTTTCCCCGGGTGGGCATGATGACTTTCTAATTTTCCCTGTATATGGAGTTGCTTTTGAATATTCTACTCTTTCATAGCTGGTTCCCAAAAAGGGAAAATGAGAAAAATGGAAGGAAGGAAAAAGAGAATACTGGCCCTTTAAATCCCCTGGAAGTCACTTCAACTGGAAGGTGGAGAAGCTTGCAACAATGGGGGGGGGGGGGGGGGAGGTGCAACAACAACAGCCAACTTCCCCTTTGCATCTCTGAGATCAGAAGCAGCAATCAGTGTTCAAAGCACACACACCCTATCTTTGGAAGACAGGGTCCTTTTTTACCCACCATGGCTCCTGCAATCTGTGTTACACTGCTCCAGGAACAGGTGCACAGCTGCCTGCTATGGAGCTGGGGATGTGGAAGGGGGAGCTGCTACTGTGCTGACAGCTGAAATTGAGCCAAGTTAACCACAGTTTACTGTCCAAGCTTTCCTCTGGAAGTTACAAGCCTTCAGTAGCCTTGTAGGCCTCAAATAGTTAGACTGTCAGAGAGATTCTGCCAAAGCAATTGTTGTCTAGATGGAAAGATAGATTCCTGGGGCTCCTCACCCTTCCCAGACTCCTCCTTGAGAATCATTCTTGGGTAGGATTTCCATTCTTAGGAAGATGGTCCTTTAAGGAAGAAATAGTTACTCTATATTAAAATGTTTTAAAATTCTAGCACTTTCGTTTTTTGAACTTTTCATTCAGTTGAAGTAGGGATAATGGTGGGATGAGTGGGGTGAGTTGGGGCCTGGAAATGAGGGCTTTGTTTTCTAGACATAGGATTTCTTTTCAAGACATTTCAAAGGCCATATTGTAATAGGATCCTGCCTGTTATGCAGTGATCCCACACTGTTATATTCTTGACTGGGCCCTCGTGACTTAGCTGACTTTTCTGTTTGTGCTACTCTAGGTTAAAGCATAGGCTGGCTACAAAGCTGTTGCTTATATCATAATTTTAGTTTCAAAAATGTTGACACACTCATCCAGTCTATTCTTCACAAAAGTAAGATATGTCTACACAAAAATAGCCCAGGCAGATCAATTTACAGCCAGATTGTGGGAAGTCTGTTTTCTTAAAATTACTGGAATGATTTCAAAACTAGTGGAAGAGGGTACCTGGTTATTCTGCTTACATTGTGTTCAATCCTTGATTCAAAGTGTAGGAGATGAGATTATTACACAGTTGAGAGCAAGAGGCATCTCTTTGTACCTCAGAATTAAAACCTGACTTAGGAAATAATTCTGAGAATTCCTTTTTTTTTTATTAAGTTTTTATTTAAGCTTTTTAAAATTTATTTAAGTTTTTATTTTGTATTTAAATTCTAGTTAACATAGAGTGTAGTATCATTTTCAGGTGTACAATATAGTGATTTATTACTTATATACAACACCCAGTGCTCATCACAAGTACTCTCCTTAATACCCATCACTTATTTAACTCATCCCCCACACACCTGCCTTCTGGTAACCATCAGTTTATTCTCTACAGTTAAGAGTCTGTTTCTCAGTTTTCCTCTCTGCACCCCCCCTCCCACGTTCATTTGTTTTGTTTCTCAAATTCCATATATGAGTGAAATCATATTGTCTTTCTCTGACTCATTTTGCTTACCATTATAGTCTCTTAGCTCCATTCATGTCACTGCAAATGGCAAGACTTCATTCCTTTTTATGGCTGAGTAATATTCCATTGTACATATACACCACATCTTCTTTATCCATTCATCAGTCAATGGGTATTTGGGCTTTTCCCATAATTTGGCTCTTTTTGATAATGCTGTTGTAGACATCAGTGTGGGGGTACATGTATCCCTTCAAATTAGTATTTTTGTATCTTTTGGGCAAATACTTAGTAGTGCAATTTCTGGATCATAGGGTAGTTTTATTTTTAACTTTTTAAGGAAACTCCATGCCATTTTCCAGAGTGCTTGCACCAGTTTGATTCCCACCAGCAGTACAAGAGGGTTCCCCTTTTCCATATCCTTACCACACCTGTTGTTTCTTGTGCTTTTGATTTTAGCTATTCTGACAGGTGTGAGGTGATATCTCCTTGTAGTTTTGATTTGCATCTCCCTGATAATGAGTGATTTTGAGTATCTTTTCACGTGTCTCTTGGCCATCTAGATGTCTTTTTTGGAAAAATGTCTATTTATGTCTTCTGCCCATTTTTAAAAATATTTATTTATTTGACAGAGATCACAAGTAGGCAGAGAGAGAGGAAGGGAAGCAGGCTCCCTGCTGAGCAGAGAGAATTCTGAGAATTCAAGCCCAATGCAGGGCTTGATCCCAGGACCCTGGCGTCGTGACCTGAGCCCAAGGTAGAGGCTTTAACCCACTGAACCACCCAGGTGCCCCCTGCCCATTTTTTAACAGGGTTATTTGTTTTTCGGGTGTTGCATTTGATAAGTTCTTTATAGACTTTGGGTACTAACCCTTTATTAGATATGTCATTTGCAAAAATCTTCTCCCATTCTGTAGGTTGCCTTTTAGTTGTATTGATTGTTTCTTTTGCTGTGCAGAAGCTTTATATTTTGATGAAGTCCCAATAGTTGACTTTTGCTCTTGTTTCCCTTGCCTCAGGAGACGTATCTCAGAAGTTGCTATGGCTGATGTTAGAGAGGTTGCTGCCTGTGTTCTCCTCTAGGATCTTGATGGTTTCCTTTCTCAATTAGGTCTTTCATCCATTTTGAATTTATCTCTATGTATGGTGTAAGACAGTGGTCCAGTTTCATTCTTCTGTGTGTCGCTATCCAGTTTTCCCAACACCATTTGTTGAAGAGACTGCCTTTTTTCCATTGGACATTCTTTCCTGCTTTGTTGAAATTAGTTAATCATATAGTTGGGGGTTCATGTCTGGGTTTTCTATCCTGTTCTGTTGATGTGTCCATTTTTGTGCCAGTACCATACTGTTTTGATCCTAATTCTGAAGTCTGGAGTTGTGATGCCTCCAGCTTTGCTTTTCTTTTTCAATGTCGCTTTGGCTTTTCAGGGTCCTTTGTGGTTCTATATAAATTTTAGGATTACTTGTTCTAGTTGTGTGAAAACTGCTGTTGGTATTTTGATAGGGATTGCATTAAAAGTGTAGATTGGTTTGGGTAATAAAGACATTTTAACAAACAGTATTTTTTCTTCCAATCCATGAGCATGAAATGTTTTTCCATTTTGTTGTGTCATCTTCAATTTCTTTCATCCGTGCTCTATAATTTTCAGAGTACAGATCTTTTACCTCTTTGGTTTTATTCCTAGGTATCTTATAGGTTTTGCTGAGAATTCCTTGTTATTTTCTGACTTGTCCTGCCTGTTCACAGATGCCCACATAACACACAGCTTTTGAAGGGAGTCCATGGGCCAAGATCAAGCTTGTTTTAACTTTACCATTGGGGTTTTACTTGTCTTTGTTCCTTAGCTATGACTCCATCAAGAAAAACAAGAAAAAAGAAAAAAGAAAGGAAAGCCTGTGAGCTTGTTGGTCAAGCAGCTTGTCATTTCTCCAGGACAGAGGAGAAAGAACAATGTCTCGGGGGCGGGGGGGAACAATGTCTGAAGCTTTCTGAAGAAGTGAGTACGTTTAGGATGATATGGAATTGTTTGTAAGTCAGGTGTTTCTCAATCTCAGCACTATCAACATTTTGGACCAAATAATTCTTTGTTGTGTGAGGTTGCCAGTTCTGCGTGCTCTAGGGTGGTTAGTGGCACTCTGGCCTCTATCCACTAGGTGTCAGTAGCGTTCCCTGCTCCCCTGCAACCAGTCCTGACCAGCAGAAATGTCTAGAGGCCTTGACAAATGGTTGAAAATCACTGGTGTGTTTTCCTAATGAGTATAGAAACTCT
Organism: Enhydra lutris kenyoni; assembly: GCF_002288905.1. Taxonomy (NCBI): domain Eukaryota; kingdom Metazoa; phylum Chordata; class Mammalia; order Carnivora; family Mustelidae; genus Enhydra; species Enhydra lutris. The sequence continues at coordinate 7,287,915 of NW_019154102.1, read as the reverse complement.
ACCAATCCACAGTTAAAGCGTAATAATTACTGAGTGGTTTTCCTGCAAAGAGGATCAAAGATATAGCAAGATAAGTGAATGTAGTCCTTTGTTAATTGTTGTTTACCAGGCAGATCAGGAAAGTATCCTGAGGTACACACAGCAAAACAAGCTAATAAAAAAGGGCTGATTTAATTTTCACTTCATAACTCAGAAATCTAAATATCTCAAGGATTCTTGGCAAGAAAGAAGTAACTTATGTGCTTAGATTTCTCACATAGGCAGAGGCTTATTACTCCCAAACACCAACTGTCTGCCTCTGGCTAAGTTCGTGTAGTCCCTCTTCCCTCCTGTTGTCTGAGGCTCAGTGGCTTCTCTGTTCCTGAGAACCAGGTGGCCTCAGGTTTAACCTTCTTCCCACCTCTTGATGCCTTCCTACTTCTTCTGTGAGAAGCCCTGTTAGGATCTCCAGGCTGTGGGAATGCCTGCTTTGAAGAGTGGGAACCGAGGAAGAGGGCCTTTGCCGGCTTGTGGATAGTGACTGTGTACAGGAGTGCCGTATTTCATGCAAGATGATCACATGGATGCTAATAGGTGAGAAACTGGCATGACCCTGAAACTGACCAACATTGAAACCAAGATTTGAAAGAGGGTGTTTTGCGGCCTTCACAGAAAGCCGCGGAGGTGATGATAGGATTGAAAGCAGCATCGTTTGTGGAAAAAACTAGTGGAAACGGAATCATTTACCTTGATGAAAAGATTGGCCAGGAATCATAAAGGGTCCCTAAACAGAGAAGCTTATAAATGTTTTCTACCTCTGCCTAAGATAACAAAAAAAATTAACACAGAGTGTGAGGAATTTAATTTTATTTTAGGAGGACACTTAGTTAAGGGTTATCAGCTTTCGAAGGGGTGCCGACACTGGGGGTGGTTTGGGAATTCTTCTTTAAAAGGGCCTTAAGAATTGCCTGGACTTGTTTCTGGCTGACTGGCTCAGAGAGGGCGTGGTCCTACCAGGGAAGGCATGGCCCTTTTAGTCTCACCACTCTGGCACCTGAAGGGCTCAATACGCATGTTGTAGTTGGCAGTGAGGTGGCAAACTGTGACATAGACAGAGCCTGACTTCATTCTCTAAAGCAGGATGTGGGCAACGTTCTTTCACAGGGACGAACGGGTTACTTGACCAGTTTCAACGGATGGAGGTTTTTGCTCAGCGTTCAGCGGGGCTCCATGTGTTTGCTTAATCAGCAGTGTTGCCCTTTGGGTTACCCCAGAAGCTGGCTGAGAAGGGGATCTCTGTGCAGGCTGATCACGATCAGGAAGGAGTGTGCTCTTAGTACCCACGCTTGAAGGGCAGCAGAGGCGGTGGGGGGTACAGAGGAGGCAGAATGGGTAGGGGGAGGAGTTAAGGCCTGAAGCAACCCCAACAAAGAAGTCAGCTGACAGGGAAAGCTCTGAAGCTGGGAAGCTGTCCCCATTTGGGGCTGGAAGGCCAGGCCTCTGTACTCCTGTGGATGGGTTACAGGATAGGGGCTACCTCTGGAAGACGGGACGACCTTGGGTGGGGCAGCTTCCTTTTGCCCAGGCACACCCAGAGGGCTGACAGCCCAGTCTTCTTCCAGCAGCACTCCACATATGGGGGGAATAAATCCTTCACGCCGGAAAGGGAATCTGGGGGGCGGATCACTGAGTTCACAGCAAGCAGCTTTCCCTGTCTTCTGCTCCCATCTGAGACTTGTCTTGAGCTTTATTTACACAAGAAGCATCATCCCTTTTGCAGGGATGCATTTTCCTTACCTCATGCCAAGCCAACCCTTGCTACCCTAGAGCATGGAGTAAGTGTAGCCACAGATTCTGTTTGTTCTGAAATGTATTCTTTTCCTCCCTCCCTCCCTCTTCCTCGCCTCACACCAGGCAGGTTCACCTACTTCCAATTTGGGCCTCGTGACAGCCAGCCTGGATGGCTAACTAAATATCAGCTGATTCCTTCCTCCTCAGAGTTTCTCCATTATTCCCTCTCTGGCCGTGCCTGGTGCAGGAATTCCCAGGGCAGCCAAGCGGCAGGCAGAACGCTGGCCTGGAGCCCAGGGTCAGCTCTGCCCCTGGCTCGTGGGACTTCGATCACGGCCTGTGTTCTCCATTAGCTCTCTAAACTGAGGAGGGGCCTTTGGCCTGGGCGACCCCCACCATCTCTCCTCACTCTGACATTCGACATTCGGTGACTTTTGGATTTGAAGGGGTTTCACAAAAGGAAATGGGAATAAAAAGGGATGGCAGATTTCCTTTTTAGTCTTTGCTTCCGGTCTCACTCACATAGACTCCTGGAACCTCCTCTCCCGGATGAACGCAAGATGTAGTATTCCTTACGTCCTAGTCTGAAGTGTTTGCGGGGAGTGACGGTTTAGAATCCCCACAACATTTTGGAAATTGGTCTGAACTGAAATCAGAAAGTTCCCAGCAGCGGTACTTGGCCTCCGGCTGTGAGGTAAGCGAAGATGAATGTGGACTCGCTGGGAGACCCGGTGTGAAATGCGCAAGTGAGTTCACTGCGGCTTCCCACTCGGTTCATTCTCCTGGCCTCCTCCCTCTCGCTGCTGCTACTTTCCATAGCGGTTGTCTCAGGGTGTTTTTTTTTTTTTTTTTTTTTTTTGCAGGAGATTGGGCCAAGGTAAACACTAGCCTTCGGAAGGAACTCAGGCTGAGGGAGACCAGATAAAGACCCTTCAAACTGCCCTTTTTTCGGGCTTGTCGTCTCCTTCAGTAATGACAGGCTATGATAAATGAATGCCAGAGTCCAGATAGCACAGAGGGTGGAAGCTGGAGAGAAAAGCCTGGTGGTAAAGTCAACCTGGCTGTTCCAGAGCAGAGCTGAGCTTATTTGCATAGTAACGCAGGTGTGGTTACTTATTGATGAAGCCCGAGTTCTCTGAGGTGTGGAAAATAGGCTAGCTGGGAACCTGATCCCTGCCCTAGAACGCTCATGGTCAGGAGGCAAAGCCCAGGGGGCGTCCCCATCCCCAAGTTCTCCCTCTTCCCACGTGTTCTGTTAATTCCCTGAGCTTTTTCTTGCCTTCCCTTCTTGGTAGACTGTGAGGTCCTGGAGGACAAGACCTCCTGTGTTTGTCGCTAATGTCACCCATGTCCCAAGTCTTACCCGGCACCTGGCAGGCCTTCAGAAAATGTGTAATGGATGGCTCTTGGCAGCAAAGCTCACAGCTCCTTGGAAATTGGAGGTAAATATAAAAGAAGGCAGGACTCTTATTTCCTGAAGTCGACAGCCACCCGGAAGGGAGAGGAGGAAGTAATGTTAGAGACAGAGGGACAGAAGTAGCACCATTTGAAGAAGGGTCAGCTGTCAACCTACTGCAGGAGAAAAGCCCAAATTTGACCTTCTTCCAAGTGCATGACTTAACTCCTCTAGAACAAGGGAAAAAACAACCCACTCCACCCCCCAAAACACCTACCTCAAGCAGCACTTCCTCCAGATTCCTAGTGGTGCCCTAGTTACACAGCAGAAAGAACAAAGAAGTGATTTAAGCATCTCAACGTTGAAATAGCTATTGCCAAACATCAGAGGATCAGCAGAATCATTAGATTCCAGAAAATGCAGAACCTCTGAGGCCTCTGTATTCTTCCATCCTGATGTCAGACTGCTGGCAGCCCACGCCGAGCTGCTTTATAAGAATATGCAGCTAGAAAGATGGGAGGAGGAAGGAAGGGCAAGGTCGCTCTGCTTGGAATTTGGAAGCTCTGTGTTGAAGACAAGTTAACCGTCAGTGGACACTGTGGTTTCTCTGTTCCCAAAGATAAAGGAACACAGGGGTGGCCCGTTCAGCTGATCAGACACAGATATGGAGGTCTCTGTTTGTCAGTCAGGGGCCCAAAAGGAAAACACAATTTATCCCAGGTGGAAAAAAAAAAAAAAAAAAGGAGACTGTAATTAAGAGATGAAGAGAGATGCAGGCAGGGTTAAGGGAACAAATGGGAGGTGCCCAGAGAGTTCCATCAGTTGGGAGCCATTACCTCTCTGAGGCTAAGGGGCAAAGGGAAGAAGGTAATTCTTTTTTTTTTCTTTTTTTTTTTTTTAAATTTTACTTTTTATAAACATGTAATATATTTTTATCCCCAGGGGTACAGCTCTGTGAATCACCAGGTTTACACACTTCACAGCACTCACCATAGCACATACGCTCCCCAATGTCCATAACCCCAGCCCCACTTCCAACCCCCCTCCCCCCCATCAACCCTCAGTTTGTTTTGTGAGATTAAGAGTCACTTATGGTTGAAGGTAATTCTGATGCTGAAACTGCTTTCCCTGCTGGATGCCTCCCATTGGCCAAACCGGAAGTCACTAGCAAGGGAGCCCAGGAGGATGCCTTTCTCAGAGGCCGGCCTCCCGGAGCCAAGAACACCCGAGGGTGAGTGAAATGGAGAATAACACGTTCAACTAACCTTATTATCATATAGCACATATATTTTAAAACATTTAATATAGTTTCTCATGTGTTACCTCATTTAATCCTTGACATTCAAGCAAGTCTGAGCCAGGGGCTCTTGAGAACACCAGCGGCTAGTGGGCACAGTGCACACTCATGCCGGAGGGCGTGTTCTGGCTGAGCTGAGGGGAAGTGTGCTAATGTGTGCCATCCTATGGAGCTCAAGGCCGCAGGGGCTCTAAAACACCAACTGGAAAGGAAGTCACTGGGACAGTGACGGTACAAAGTCTGTCCCCATTCTTCAGCCTTTGTAGTTTCTCCACATTCGTGCATTTTATCCTGAATGTTTCCCAATGGTAGGAAGGTTGTCTTCCGCTCCACATGCAGTCCTGAGGGCAGAGAACCCTATGGATTGCTGTGGGCAGAGGCAGTGTTCTGAGGAAAGAAGAGGAAGGGTCCCTGGTGGTATCACTGGAGGAGGAAAGGGAAGTAGGAAGGCCAGAAGACAGGCAGTTCCCAGGAGGGTTTGTGGTTGGGGCTGCGGGGTGCTCAGACTTTCCTCCTGGTCCTTGTGCTTCCCTGCTCGAGGGGTTAGGGTGGGGAGATGTTTGGCCCTTTAGCTACTTGGGCCAGCAGGCAGCAGACGCTGACACTGGGTCTACTTTATTGTAAGGTGATCCAGACAGGAGCAGCCATTTGATCTGAAGGGCAAGGTCTGATCACCAAATAAATATTTCATCAGTAGCCCCTGGGGAGCTGAGGCCTGGACAGGACTTCAGTGCTCGCTTGAGTCCCTGTCCCCTCTCAGATGTCCCATGCCTGGGGAAGGGGGAGGAGGAGGAGAGCCCGTGGCAGAGCTGTTACTGGAGGTGGGAGAGGGGTGGGTCGGAGGCCAGCACCGTGGGTCCCTCTCCCTCGGCCTCCACCAATGTGCTGAGTCACTTGGTCAGGCCACCACTCTGCATCTTAGTTTTCTCAGCTCCAAGATGGAAATGATGGCCCAGCCCAGCTCTAGTGCCCTTTCTTGTTGCAAAGATCAAAAGCCATAGCTCATGAAGGCAGAAAATGATACCCCAAATGTACCAATTATTAACGCTGACCGTGCCTTTTCAGAAAATATTCCTCAAGAAGCCTCAATCACAGTTGAGTTGCTTTTATTCACTTCTTCATGTAACAATTTAATAGCCATTTATTGAGCCCTTGCCCTGTGCCAGGGCCTTATTTCCTGCCTTATGGATTGACAAGGTTCTTTGTATATCCTTCATCCACCAGTCCTGCCCTTTAAGGTTTTATTTTAACTTCTGCTCTTTAGGGTTGACAGAGAGGATAAAAGCAAGTCGAATGCTTGTTGGGGTCGATGAGGACTATATTGGCTGAAATGAGATTTCAGTGCCCCTGCTCATTATGTCGCCCTATTGACATTCTGCCTTTTTGCCTATGGAGCTGCAGGCCAGGGCTGCAGTGGGTCGGGGGGGGGGGGGGGGGGGGGGGGGGGGGGGGGGGGGGGGGGGGGGGGGGGGGGGGGGGGGGGGGGGGAGGGCAGTAGGGGGGGGGTGGGGGGAGCTGAGCGGCCCAAGGGGGCGCCATGGCAACCACAGGGGCCGCCACCAGGGAGCTGCCACTAGGGAGTTCACGTCATGTGGCACCGGCAGCTCAGCAGCTGTGGGCTCAACAGGGAAACAACCCTTTCCCATCCTGTGAGGCAGAGGAAAGAGGAAGAGGCAGGTGTGCCTGATGTGCCTCCGCTGGCCGGGCACTGTCCACGAGTCCCCATGCGTCCGACTGGGCTTCTCACTTGCCGCAGGACCTCTGATGGCTGGGAGCATAGGCGGCCAGGCCTCGGCCTGGAGAAAGACACAAATGCCTGACGTGGATTACTAAATACTGCGAGGTCCTCTCAGGACAGTGCCTCAGAGCAAGAAGCACAGGAGTAGAAGGGCTCCTGCATGGTTGGGCAGTTTAGGGTTCCTTGCCTGTCCTGAAGGGGAACCCTCCTGAGCTGGTCCAAGAGAAGCCACACGCTGCCCCCGTGCCCCAGACCCGTCGTCTCTGGGTGTGTAATTTTGTTGTTGTTGTTGTTCCTTTCTTTAGTTAATAAATCAACCGTCCTACAGCATTCATATATTTTCCAAAGATTGATTTATTTTAGAGTGTAGGGGGAGGGTTAGAGGGAGAGAGAGAGAGAGAGAGAGAGAGAATTTTTTAAAGAGAATTTTTTTAAAGATTTTTTTTTTTTTTTGGTCAGGGAGAGAGAGAGAGCACAAGCAGGGAAGCAGCAGGCAGAGGGAGAAGCAGACTTTCTTCTGAGCAAGGAGCTTGATGCAGGGCTCGAACTCCCCACCCTGAGATCATGCATCACCTGAGCCAAAATCAAGAGTCAGTTGCTTAAGTGACTGTGCTACTGAAGCGCCCTCAGCATTCATTTTTTTTTTTTTAAAGATTTTATTTATTTGACAGAGAGAGATCACAAGTAGACAGAGAGGCAGGCAGAGAGAGAGGGAGGGAAGCAGGCTCCCCGCTGAGCAGAGAGCCCGATGCGGGACTCGATCCCAGGACCCTGAGATCATGACCTGAGCCGAAGGCAGCGGCTTAACCCACTGAGCCACCCAGGTGCCCCCAGCATTCATTTTTTAATAGGACATGTAGGTGGACACCCAGTAGATGCCTGGATTGTCTGATAAAACCAGCCCTTGTCCAGAAGAAAATTATCTTTGAGGTATCACTAAATAAGCAACAGAGGGTGCCCTTGCTGAAATAGGAAAGGAAAAGGCATGTGTAGGGGTCTGGGGAAGTTAGGTGTCTCTGGGTACTTTAAAAATGTGCTCCAACTTCAGGATCCCAGGGAAGGGGGTGCCAGAGGGGAGCAGACAGCAGCAAACACCTTGCCTCGGGCCACCCCCCACCTCCTGTTTCCCAGTGCAATCAGAGGAGTCTCCAGTACCTGGTAGGAGGTCTTGTATGCTGGGACCTTGTGCTTCCGCCTCTCTTCCATCTTGCTTTCTGATCGCTAGGCACATCTGGCCTCCTTATCTACCTCCTCAACCAGAAGGCAGGCCAGAGCAGGAGCTGTGTCCGGTGGGGAAGGGGAGCCACTGTTTGGTGACAAGGGTGCTGATGAGGCCCACAGCCGCCCCCTCCTGGCTCCTGTCATTAGGTACCAGGGGCCATTATGATGATGACAGTTGACAGCCCTTCAGGGATTTGTCTTATTTTTAGCTTTTCTTTGCTCAGGTGCTTTAGGACTTTGTTAAAACCCTTCCCTGAGCTCTGGTGGTTTGTCTTTTATTATTACTTAGACTCAGGATACTAGTTTGATTTAGGAAGTTTGCTTCTCAGAGCTGCAGCTGGTTGTGCCCCCTGAATCCTCGCAGGAGAGGACCCAGTGGTCGTCTGCTTCCCTAGGTGCTGTGCCGGCTGCCTGTTCAGTATTGATTGTTATGTTACTTCCTGTAATCACACTGCATTATGCTGCACTGGCCGAGGGCCTGGGCAGAGATTTGAACCTGAAATGTCTTGATTCATCCTCTGGAAGCTGCTGACACTCTCTCCTTTGGCTGCCCCCACCAGCTCTGCCGGGGCCCCCAGCCTGCCGCTGACATCCTTCTTACTGTTGAGTTTGAAAAGGTTTGAGAAGTGAGGCCGTCCACTCTCCTAATTGGCTATGCACAGCAGTTTGGCTTCAGCTCTTGAGGGTGCTTGAGTCTTGGAAAGTAGGTTGGGAAGGGCCGATAGTGCAATGACAGCAGAAATCTCTGGAATATGACTTGAAAATACCCTATGAAAAGAAACATACTGTACTTAGAAATTGAAATAAGGGTTAGCACCCTGCAGAATTCGTACCTCGTGCATGCTGTTGAGAGTGATGGGCAGATGTTGGGATGGGTAAAGGAGAGGGCCTGCGCCCAGGGGTGGTATTCCTCCCCCCGAAATGTTGTGCGAATCTCCCCTTTGTCCTCCTCCCCCAGGGAAGCTTAGACCTGTAAGGGCCGTAGAAGAGTGCTGGGTACAGAGCAAATGCTATCTCTCTTTGATGAGTAAAATATACAGCAGAACTACGGGCCACAAGAGGCCAGAAGGAGGTGGGTATGCACAGCTGGACTGGGGTGGAGAGTCACGTCTTTGGGGATTGGGAAAAGTTGTAATTCATGACACACACTAAGACCTATGAGGGGCTGAGGTCCACAGTCAGAACTGCTTCAGGGGGAAGGGGCAAATGACTTCTCCGTGAGTGCCCACCATGTATTGGGTGCTTCACATACATTTTCTCATTTAATCACCACAGTATTCCATGAAGAAGGTATTGCTGTCACTTTTTTTACGCAAGAGGAAATTGCCTAGGGGCACATGACTGCCTTAGGGGCCACCTCTTCCTGTCTGAGGAGAAAGTAGGAGTAGGGGATGGGTTTGGGCCCATTCTGTGGACACTTGGTAGGGGGTGGGGTGGATTCCTAACCCCCGCTTCCCTGGGCTGGAGGCTGGGGCCAGGCTGTGGGAAGCTAGTCTTTGCCTTGCAGAGGTGGGCAGGGAGCCAGACCACAGAGGCCGTGCCCTTGCATGAGCTCAGAGGGGCTGAATCTCCCCACTGCCCGCCCGCCAGCCACCTTGGTGGGGACACGAGATCACAACAGCTGCCCTGACTCCTCACTCTTCCTCTCCCTAGGGCCTCTTTGGCCAAAGGCCCAGGCTCTGCTGATAGAGAACTCACAGATTTCCTAAAATAGGAAGCCTTGTCACCCACCCATTATCTCTCTTTGGCTGAGCTGGGTGGGGCCTCCTTGGTCAAAATCTCTCTTTATAGATTTGTTTGACCAGAGAAGGCTTTGGCATGAAAGAGTGTGGCTGACAGGTTGCCTTTGGTTCAAGGGCCGGTTTGTAGCTGTTGAAAGTCTGTTGAGCCCTGGGGGTTAATGGAAATAATAGGGCAGGTTGGGGGCTGAACAGAAGCCTGTGCTCTCGCTTCCTGTTTAAAAGGGATGAAAGAAGCCCAAGGGACCTCACTGACTACCCAGCTGAGTTCCTTCCCTTCCTGCAGAGGCCCATGGCCTCAGGGGCCAGAGCAGGGTGCTCTAAGCTTGGCATTAGAACAGCCCGATTCAAGTTCTGGTTACATTAGTTTTCTAACTAGAAGACCTGGAGCAAATCTTCCTGGGACTTGGTTTTCTCGTCTGTATAATGGATGGCAAAGTCCAGTCCTGCCAACCCATGGGGTTGTAGTTCAGGTCCACAGGGGGAGCCTCTGTGTGGGTCAAGTGCTGGGTCAACACTGTGTGCGTGCTCCGCCTGATAAGAGACAAGCTTTTGTTTGCTCAGAGATAACACCCAGGGCCTGGAAAGGTGAGAGGAGGCCCGCCTGTCTGCCTGGTCCCAGAGAGTGCTTCCCTGCCTGTCTGACCCGGCCAGCCCCTATCTCTCCCATAGCCTCTCTTTCACATTGATCATAAAAATACGCACACGCCTCCTCCATTTTGCTCTTTGGATTTTGCTTGGCAGCTTTAATTCACTCTTGGGTCACATGGGCTTTTTTCCTCCCTTGACACTCATTGATCTGAAATCAGATTTCACCTACTGGAGCAGAATTTCTCACTCTTTTGTTGAGGAGGAGTGTGCATTTTGTTTTTTAATCTTGTTTTGTTTTTACAGCTCTGAATTCCCCTGATACACTTAGTTTTCCAGTTTTGCATGTGATTAGAGGAAGAGGACACTGTTAAGAACAACAGAGTGAGAGTAACTTTCCCTTCCCCTGGGTGTAATTCTGCCCGGAAAAATAATAAAGAGGGAGACAGGGCAGAGCCCTTTCAAGTCAGGGTGGTACTCTTGCTGAGCGCCTTCTTGGTGCACTTGGCCAGGACCCAGGCGGGGCCGTAAACACGGACCTGTGCTGATGGGAACTATCCTCAGGGTGCAGCTGCGCACCTACCCACTTCCTCTGAATAGGCAGGGGCCGAGGGAGGGCTCACTGGAGTGGGGAACTCTACTCCTCTCTTGGCGTGGTTGGCTTCGGGAGTTTGGGATGGGAGTGGGGCAAGAGATAACTGTGGGAAACTATATGAGGACAGAGCCGTGGAACCCACCGAGGTGTCCCAACCGTCCTTGCTTAACTGGAGGCAGAGTCTTGTTCAGAGTCCTTTGTGAGCTCAGACCCGCCATGCCCACCTTGGAGCCTGGAACCAGTGCCTGTTTCTCAGTAGCAGATACAAAAAAGAGCAGATAAAGTCCTTGTGCTTGAGGAACTCAAGACCTACCAGAGTGATTAAAGCAATCTCCAAATCGGGGTTCCTGGCTGGCGCAGTCATTAGAGCATGAGCCTCTTGATCTTGGGGTTGTGAGTTCAAGCCCCATATTGGGCATAGAGATGTTTAAAAAAAAATGCGTAAAAACCCCAAATCATAAAAGATGTGGTCATCATTACAAAACAACAGGGTGTGCGGGTGAGTGTAAGTGGGTGTGTGTGGGGATCACAGTTTACTGGGGCTCACTTTGGCCTTTTGAACTGGCAGAGAGGAGCGGACCAACAATCCACTTGTCTCTCTTCTTCCCTCATGACTTCCCTTCCTTCCAATGGAAAACCCGTTTTTTATATACTGCTCACTGTGCTAGGTTCTGGGCAGAGGTGAGGTGTTACGGTAAGGGATTCAGCAGCTCCGATGCAGGAGTGTCAGTGCCAGAGTTGGGGAATGCTACCTTAAGGGCCAACCTATCTGCCTGAAGGGGTAGGAGCTGGACCGAAGCTGTCATAAGAGTCAGGGCAAATGAGCCTTGTCCAAGGGCATCATTCTGGACTGACCACACCTAACCTCAGCTTCTGCACCTGTCTGTCCCTTTGCTCCTGCCTTTGGGTCTAAATCATTCACAGAGCTTCTGCCTCCCCATGGGAATCTATCATTTGTTATCCCAGGCTCTGATTTGGAAAGATCCCTGACCTCACCCTGAGGCAAAGTCTTGGTACTAGGCCCCTTTTTCACCTGTGCCAGACCACTGGTCTTGGTTCTGGCAAATGGCCTCAGCTCGGATGGAGCATACAGAACCTTAGTTCAATTGAGGAGATAAGATTAGAAACAAACTAATTTTTTTTAAAAAATTACTATGTTAATTGCCAAGAGAACAGGGTCCTGTAAGATCTCCAAGGGCTTGGCTTTGGTCCTGAGGGAGAGTCAAGATTTGCATAAATGGAAAGGAGCAGGGAGTGCATTCTTGGCAGGAGGCAGGGTTGCAGCAAGGGCCCGGAGATGGGAATGTGCTTCATAAGTGCAAGGAGCAATGGGGAGACGGGTTTGCTAAAAATCTTTGTTGAGTGTCTCCCATGCATGAGACACCTAGAGGATGGGAAGAAAGGGTAACGAGTGATCTCTATCCTCCAGGAATCTGTGGGGCTGTGCATCTGATGTGCCCCCATCAGAACAGAAAGGCCTGGGTGAGTCTAAGGAGTAAAGCAGAAACAAGAATTGAGGGTAGGGGAAAGCATTTGCTCTCCCGGCACAGAGATGTGGATGACTAAAAACTGTGTGCTCAGGACATAATCTTAGTAAAGCTGCAGATTATGTCTAAAGCAAACATTTACAAAGAGGATTGGCATGAGGAATGTGCAGGGAGAGGGAGCAGTTCTGTGATGCAGAGCCGTGCAGAAGAATGGCTGCCGTAAAATTAGGCTGCAAAAGAGGAAAGAAGAAAAGCCTGGGGTCAGGCACAACCGAGTTTGAAAGCACTGTCTCCAGCAGGGGCTGGTGCTGGTGGTGTTTGTTATGTTGCTATTGTCTTGGTGACCGTGGCAGCAGTCTCTCAGGCCCAGAGAGGCCTTTCTAGGTTGCTAAATTCTTTGGCTTTTTGAATTTGTCACAAGAAGCTGCTTTGATTTCCTCTCACTGTGCACAGAAGAATGCCTATCGTCCCTGAAATAGAGTAACACTTAACAGGTCTCTGCATCATTTTAGCCAGAAAAATGACTGATGAGATCAATGATTTTTGGTTCTGGCATTTGCTCACCTGAGCCTGTCCTGAACATACATACAGACATAAAAAATATAAAACTTAATATAAATAAAATAACTAAATTCTAATGGTTTCTCTAAAGGAACTTAATTGCAATTGGCATTTACAAAAGCTGTTGTATCATCCTATCATCCCTTAAGGTACAATTAAAAAATACAAGGCATGAGACAAGCACATATGGGTGCCGATAAAAAGAGCATTCATTCATTCAGCAGACCTTTTTGTCCCTGTTATGTTCAAGTCCCTCTGCTAGGGGCAAAACCAAGTGCCTCCTCTTAGATACACATGATCAGAACACTATCCAGCTAAATGAACCAGAATTACAGCCTCTAGTTCTTCCAGTGGATGCATGATCTGTCCATGTAATAGGAGGGACATGGCGAGAAAGGATTTCTCCCGTGGCCTCTGTCCCCCATTTGGCCACAGGCTTCGGCTGCATCCCTTGTAAGCCTTCCAAGTTTCAGATGAAAAGGCCTCGGCCCAGATGTGTGTATGCAGGAGGCAGAAGGGAAATGGGAAAATAACGAAGCAGGGGACAAAACCCAATGTGGAGTCCTGCAAAGTGGCAGTCACTTCTGAAGAAGCTGGTCCCTTTACACTAGGAGGGGCACTCTGTATGCCCAGGCTCAGTGATCCTAATTGGAATTAGCCAACTGGATGAAAAGCTGTATTCCTAAGAACTGGCAGGTGGGGTATACGAGAGCCAAGATATGAGCAGGTAGATCCCTGGAGTTGACACCATCCCCTGTGAGCCAGTGTGGGCCACTGCTGGTTGAGTCCAGAAGGCCCTATAGGGCAAGAGTGTGTTGTGGGGTTCAGTCTAGCTGTGCTCCTTCCTGCTCCCTCTCTTGAGAAGCAGACACAGCCCAGAGAGGGGAGATTGACACAGGATGGTGTCAGAGCACCTGCCCTGGTTAGCTTGCCGGTTGCCAAAAACATAGTGATCTCTATTGTAGGACTGTTTTTTTTTTTTTTTTTTTTTTAAATTGGGCTATCTGTCAATATGAATCATTTGTTAGAACAGCTTGGGTCCAGAAAGAACGGAGACTGCTGCCCCTGGGTTTACTTATGGGAGGTGCCTGTGACTCACTCAGAGAATTAGGTGATCTTTTGTACCTCAGTTTCTCCTTCCCACGAAAACAGGACGAAACTTGCCTGCTGCAGATCACAGGGGTGTGGGAAACTTAAAGAAAATATGGAATATTTATGCACTCGTAATACTTTTGAGGGAAGCAGGATTTTGGCCTAGTGAACATTTCCTATGGGAGAGCTACATGGTAGTCTGAAACACCTTTCTTGATAAGTGAAGCCCATCTCCTTTTTGTGCCAGTATCTTGTTTCTTCCTACTTCCCTTGTAATCATTCCCACATAGTAATGAGTACCATATGATAATACTGGTAACTAATAATAAAAGCTGTTATTTACCAGGCAACTCCTCTGTGTCAGTTCTCTACAGGATATTACATGATCTTGAATTCTTCAAACAAATATGAAAGAGAGGTATTATTAGTCTCCCTTTATGCTTGGGGAAATTGAGGCTCAGACTGGCTAGTGGGAAGGGCAGAAAGGACCCACTAATAAGTAATAGAGCCAGGATTGTAACTTGGGCCCACCTGGTGCCAAAGCCATGTTCTTTTCACTATGCCCCACAGGCTCCTGGCCCCTCCTCTCAGATTTCTGAGGGCAAAAGAGTGGAATCTGCCCAGAGGAAACAGCTCCTGGCAGAAAAGGTGACTACAGACTGCTCGGTACTGATCACAACACTGGCAGTGCCAACACTCACCCCAGCGATGTGCACTTAGGCTGGCTCTGGTGGACACAACATCGTACCCTCCTTCCTTTTCTTGGCCTTTGGCTGCAATGCCATCTGAGTCCAAACACAGCCTTTTTTGTACACAAGCCTGTACATTCATAGTTTGCAGCTGTGTGGAGGATGATGGAACCCAGAGAAGGAAAGGATCGGCCTGGGGCAGCCTCTGCTCAAGCCCAGGTCCCTCCCACCTCTTGAACTTGAGGGACACAGCCAGGCTCCTATCTCCTACCTGACACCATCCATGCCCAGGTGTAAAGGCAGGTGGTTTCCCTGGGCATGGGGGAGGGGGCCTCTGTTCTGCTGCCTCCAGGAGGCCTAGTTTTTCGGCAACACAGGCTCACCTGGAAGCTGCTAACTTTGCCCTAGCTCATTTCGTTGTCTTCGTGCTTATCCTTTTTGTGGGCTTTCAGACATCGGGTGTGGTGGCTGATGAGTTGAAACCTGCCTCAACTATGTGCGGAAGCCGGCCTTGGGAGTGGTATCCCTGGCTTAATGACAGCAGCTTGCGACACAGTTTCCATGGCTCTCAGCACAGGCAGGCGGCCTTGTGGAACATCTGCTCCTGAACAGGGTTGGCCATGCTGAAGCACAAGCATTTGGCTTTGGCACATGGTGCCCCTACACAATCATTCCAGGGTTCCGTGTCCTCTCAATGTCCTTGCTGAGTAATCAGTATTCTTTCAGAGGCCAGGCTGTCACTAACCCATTTAGGGGGATCCTAGCCTTTGATACCTGGAGTGTAGCTGCTTGTTGTACTGATGGATTGCCAGGCCCAGAATTTCCCGGGGCCCCCAAGCTCTTCAGAGGAGTTTTTGGATATAACATTCCAGAATACTTGTGACATGTCCAAATTATGTAATCCCCATCAATACTGTATACATACGTAAGATATTTTTTTCTTCTTCCCATTTGTGGTAATCACCCCCTTGATGCTTAGTTATTTAGGTAAGGATGCACAGTAAACCAGCAGTTTAGAGCCGGTTCTTATACATGGAAACAGGCTATTTCCCTGGCTTTCTGTAGCCTTCTCAGAAAATGCTGGATTCCAAACAACGTATTTTTTCTAGCAGCTAAAATTTATCTCTTGAAGTAAAAAAAAACCTCAAGATTTTTTTTAACAAATATTTTATTTATTTATTTGACAGACAGAGATTACAAGTAGGCAGAGAGGCAGAGAGAGAGAGGAAGGGAAGCAGGCTTCCTGCTGAGCAGAGAGCCTGATGTGGGGCTCCATCCCAGGACTCTGGGACCATGACCTGAGCCGAAGGCTCACTGAGCCACCCAGCTGCCCCAAAACTCAAGATTTTTAACTTTTGTAATACAGTCCTTGTTCCTTCGCTATCACATAATTAAGGTAATGTAATTGTTATTTTAATGCCATGGGGCTGTCAATATTAGGGATTATGCAATACTGCTGTAGCTAGGTTATACCCCCTCAAAGCAGCTGAGGGGGGGTTGGCCCTTTGTCCCCCAAGTAGCCATATTGCTGTGTGCTGTTATTTCCCAGGGCCTTTGGCATTCTCCAGTTTTGTCCCTCCTTGTTTCCCCGTGTTCTCCTGCTTCTCATCCACAGCCTTATTTCTCTCAAAGTCGGCTGTGGGCTTAGAAAGGGCTTCTTTTTCCTGGAGACATGCAGCACGTGGGTTTGTGCCTGTAGCTCCAGGGCTCAGAGGCCCTCTTCGCTGGTTCCAGAATTTGGGACTCCGCTATGGAAGGGGGGAGGTGCAGGAAGTCAGAGCCTCCAGTTCTCCAGGGTGTTCCCGGCACTGACATGGAGCGAAAGCCACCCCCTGGGGAAAATTCACATCAGCCCATATGAGGACATTATAGGCTATGGAATCATCGCATGTGTGATAAGACCAGTGTCCTTTATTTCCTGTCCTCCCTTTACCAGAAGCCACTGCTCTGATTTCTATTTTACTAAGTAGCTGACGGTTAGTGGAGCAACCTCAGCTTCCCTTCCTCGGACTCCAGTGGGAAATCAACCTGTTTTGCCTGACGTACCACTCTGCTCCTTGGATGGGCAGGAGATGCCAACGCAAGGCCAAAGCAAAGGCCTGGCTGCCCAACTTCTGAGCACTTGTGAGCGTGCTTTGGCGACCTTCATCACGTATGTGATTTCTTCATTAATGACCTTCTGCCCCATGAGACTGTGTGCTTTGAGCTCCAACAAGTAGGGGACCGTGTCTCCTCTCCCTGTGGCCCCAGCTCCCACAAGGGACACTCAGAGCGTAGCCGCTGGGGTAGGTTTGTGAGGGCCCCTCCTTTACCCTTTCATCTGAACAGCCCTGTGAGAATTTTCAAGGGACAGAGGGATGTTTCAGATGCGGTGTTGGCGGGTTTTTAGGATGGCAGAGTTTGTGCTCTCCCCTGAGGAGCTGGTAGGAAGTCTGTGCCATCTTCCTGGTGTTTGGTTTGGGGTTGCAGTCCTGTCACTAAGTGGCTACCCTGTGCTCAAAGCTCTCCTCACCATTTTGTATGTATTGAGAACAATTTACATTCTAGGCAGTGGCATCCCCGTGGGTAGAGCGTGGTAAGGGCTCATAAAGCTTCTGGAATTTGGAGGACAGATGGAGACAGAGATAAGACTAAGACTCCCACAAATGACTCTTGGGTGACCCGGCATCTTATTTCTGCCTGTCTTTGTAGGACTGTTAATTCTACAGTGTTCCACACTCCTTTCTTGTGTATGCTGACACTTCTCCATCCTGGCCTTCTCTGGAGAGATAGTTGCAGGCTGGACCAAGTAGATACCGGACATCTTCCTGCCTTAATTACTTCTTTCCCAGCCACATTTTGCCATATCATCATTTCCCTCTTTCAGCCTCACTGTTCCAATTTTCTTCATGAGCCCTTTCCCGCCATCAGACTTCTCAGGCTTCCAACCTTTTCCCTACATGTCTACTGCCCACATGAACATGGACTGCCTTGGTGAGAGTCTGTTTACCTCCCCTCCTATGTACTTTTCCCTATAAACTACCTCCATGGCCCATTACTTCTGGGCCAGGCTTTGCATTTTCCAAGATGAGAGTGAATTTTCTAGTATATATGTCTGCTGGTCAAACATTCACCTATTTTTTTTTAAGGTTTTATTTATTTATTTGAGAAAGAGAGCAAGCATAAGTGGGGAGGAGAGACAGAGGGAGAGGGTTGAGGCTCGATCCCAGGACCCTGAGATCATGACCTGAAGCTGAAGGCAAACATTCAACCAACTGAGCCACCCAGGCACCCCAAACATTTACCTTTTATAATCATCTGTGATAGGCTCTCTAGAGAAGTACTGTAATGAAGATTCACCTTCCCAGGTTGGAACATCCTGTTGGACAATCTTTTTTAAAAAAAGGAGGCGGGGGCACTTGGCCAGCTCAGTCAGTAGAGCACATGACTCCTGATCACAGGGTTTCCTAGGGAGGTGGGAGCTGTTAACACTGGTGAAGGAAGAAGTTTCTCTTTCTGTGATTAGAGGCAGGAGCAAAAACTGAGAGAGAGGACACCTAGAGAGCAATGGTTCTGATGGGGCAGGGCCCTGGTCTCCTGCTGCTAGTGGCAGTGAGCTCTGTGGACTTGTTCTGCACCAGTGGTAGCAGTCAAGAGTTCCGCAGGGGGATATGGACCCCTTAGGCAGTGGAGTCAAGGGACATGTTTGGGAATGGTGGGGACTCTATGGGGAGTTTGGACTTCTAGGAATGACGCTGGTGGAGAATCAGGACTCAAAGGCATTATAGTTGTGCCTTAATTTTTTCCCCAAACTTGATGGATGCAGAACACAAAGATCAGGTAAAGAAGAACCAACTGTGGCTCTTGCCCTGAGAGAGGATCACATTGTGATGGGGGTTGCTGAAGACATGGACACATACACAAGTGGTAAAGAGGAGTAAACAGAGTTGGGCGATGGGTAGGAGAGAAAGTGCTGAGTGTGAGCTGAGTATGGGACTGGCCAACCTTAGTGAATCTGAAGGGGAAGAGTAGTGTTGACACCTCCTTGGAGGTCAATTAAAGTGATGGATGATGTTTGTTTCTTTCTGTGGCATAAATGCTCTCAGTAATGCTGATGAAGAGATGAGCACTGAGTCTTCTTCGTTCATCCTGACCAGATAAGATCATTCATTTCCTAGATCACTTTCTTACTTGTTTATACAGAAACTTTTCCATCCTGGTCTTTTCTAGCCAGCAGAAAGGCAAATGCTAACGGAATCTGGGAATTAAACTTATCCGGGTTTAAGTAAAATAAGCTGTCCAAGGGGGTTTGGTACCAAGACCATTGCTCAGGACAATCTGATTCTGTAAAGCGGGTTTTAGCATATGACATGCAGAATCCCCAAAGGTTGGTGATGGCAGGATTATACAGGTAGCTAGGCACAACCTTGCTGCTCTCCCACATGAGAAATCTGAGGTCCAGAGAAGATAAGATCTTGATCGAATTCAAAGTTGTAGAACCAGAAAAAAAATCCAGGTCCTTCAAATTCTGGGTCAGGGTGATAGCTCTTCTGCAGTGTGGCCTCAAATACAATATTCTCTAGCTGCACTGGACTAACATACTTGACTCTAGAAGCCCCTGTATAAAATAGAACATAAAGCCATGCATTAATCTCTAATCATTAATACTGCTTTGATGTGGATGGTGATAGCTTTCTCTTAAATCAACCAGGCCAATAGGAAAGGATTTAAGACTAACTTGCTTCCATCCCTGCTATTGGTAAAAAAACAAAACAAGCAAAATAACCCCTTCCCCTTCTTTTGTCCTCCTGCTCTGCCCTAAATCATGTGTCCACCTTGGTCAAGGTTGTTTTTTTTTTTCTTTTAATGATCAGCTTAGAAGAATGGCATGTTGGCTTTCCTGTTTGGGCCAGGTCAGGATTTCCTGTGGACAAGGCAGGGGTTTGGACCCTTCCAGTATTTTCCTAGTTGCCATTTCTGTGATGGCAGTGAAACTGAAGATGTTTCAGATTAAATCTCACAGTCTCTCTTTCCCTTTTCAGACCTAGGAAGTCAGGAGTGGAGGAGGAAAAGCTATGTGACATTCCTTCTGTCAGCTAATGGGGTCATTAATGACCAACATGATAAATGCCTTTAGAAAAACTAACATTAAGAAAATGTGGGTTCTGAAAAAAAAAAAAGAAAGAAAGAAAATGTGGGTTTTGGGCCACCTGGGTTGCTCAGTGGGTTAAAGCCTCTGCCTTTGGCTCAGGTCATGATCCCAGGGTGCTGGGATCAAGCCCTGCATCGGGCTCTCTGCTCAGCAGGGAGCCTGCTTCCTCTTCTCTCTCTGTCTGCTTCTCTGCCTGCTTGTGATCTCCGTCTGTCAAATAAATAAAGTCTTTAAAAAAAAATGTGGGTTCTGTGTTTGAAAACCCCATTCTAGAGTTTTGAAAGTGGCATGCTTTATCTGGTAATTTAAAAAACTCTTGAGGTTCCATTGTTCTTCTGTAGGGAACATGCGTCATGTGCCTTACCACTAGCTGGGTGAAAAATGAGAAGTTATGATCACATCTCACTACTGAACACAAGACTGCTTGAGCTAAGTCTTTCCCTTTCCTTACCTTCCATATCTTATCACAGAATTATGAGCTTTTCAAACTGGTCAGTTTAAGACAGTAAATGTACAGCTCTGACCATCTTTTTCCCCTACTCAAAACAGTGCTGAGTGACTACAGCAGTGGTTCCCAAAGAGTGGTCCCTGGACCAGCATCCTCGGCACCACCAGTGGGCTTGTTAGACATCAGATTCTTGGACCCCACCCAGACCCACTGAATCTAACTCTGCAGGAAGGGGCACCACAAGCCCTGCTGGTGATTTTGACCAGCATATTTGACCAGCACTAGACACCAGCAGTAAGTGTTCTCTAGAGCTTGCCACTGAAGGATTTCACAGCATCGCCCAAGCCACCTGTTCAGCCTCCCCATACTTCTCTGTGCACACTCTGTGCTCTGGTTATGCAGAAGAGGCCCTTCATTTTCATGCCTTTCTGCCTTTGTTCAGATGCCTCCTCTGCCTGGAATGCTCTCCCCTACCTTCCCCTGTGTGTCTGTCCAGTTCTTCACCCAAAAGTTTTGCCTGGTGTAAATGCTGGCAGGCACATTTCTGATGATGGAGGTTTTAGTTTTAGAAGCAGAGATGGTGATCTCCAGTTACCCTGACATCTTACTGATCACCCTAATAACTCCAGTAGCCCTGAAGGGCTTCTCCAGGTGACCATTTGCAAGCATCCTCTAATCAGCACGAAGGTTAACTAAGATTTGTACACTGTTTTCCTTCTGGGAGCCTCCAAAGGCAAGTGTTGTGACAGAAGAGGGGATGATTCAGTCCAGACATGATGGGAAAACAGGATATAAAATCCAGTAGCACTGATGTGAATAATGAAAAATAATGGCAGCCTATATTTAAATGGCATGAGCCTTGATAATTGGCACTTGCAGTTTCTAGCCTCCCAAGCTGAATGCATTCTCGGGATGTGAAACTCATTCTAATAATTCAAGCACCAGAAAATACTGGTAGGCTTGTACAAAGTAGGTACTGTAAGCATGTGATGTTCTGGGCAATGTATTTACTTCTGCCATGTTCTATGTGCCAGGATGACCACTTTCATTATGAAAAACACAAACAAATTTTGACGAACAGTCCTCAACTCTCAGCTAATGTACATAGGACATTGATCAAAATGGTGTCTACCAACATGGTCCCTTCCATCTTGGAGATGTCACTCAGGTCTGTAGCCATGTGCATTTGTGGGGCAACCAGGCAACCTCTTAGTACCAATAGGCAATAATGACTAATATGTCTTGCTTCCTCTGCAGCCTCTGTTGGGAAGATTAATTGGATCATAGGTCCTCTGCAAATGGCAAAGTTTAGTGTAAATATCAGTTAATTTTATTTTGATCATCCACTCTCTGGCTGCCTCCTCCAGTGCCAGAGCCTTCAGTTTTGCTTGACAAATGGAGAAATCCTTCTTCTTATAGGTAAACCATGAATATTGGCTAGTCCTGGATTGTGACCTTAGGTGACTGGGGCATGGTTGAAAATAAACACTAGCTTTTAGTGAGATGTTAGAATTAGGATGTGGAAGGAGTCAGAGCACCTTTGGTTCAAAGCACTCATTTCCCCAGTGTGGTCCTTAGGCTGGTTCTGTTCACAGAATTGTGGGCTTTTTGAATTGGAAGGGGCCATGGAGTTGAGCTAGTCTAACCTTTCTCACTTTTCAAAAGCCCATGCCACAGTATTCCTGACAGACATCATCTGGCTCATGCTTGGAAGTCTTCAGAGCTGGATGGGCTCATCATCTCAACAGCTCATTGCTTTGTTAGATATTTGCAGTTGTTGGAACATTCTTTCAACTTTTGAGCCAAAATCTGCTACCATTTTACTTCCAACTATTTGTCTTCAATCTCAACTCTGACAGAACACACAGAAGGCTGCCCTTCTTGATAGGGCAGAGCTTCCTGAAAACAGATGCATGGCCAGTATGCTTCCATCAGAGTTTCTCTTCTCTGAACTAAGCATCCCCTGGTCTTGTAACTGTCCTTTGTTGATGTGATTACCAGAACCATCTCACAATCTTGGTTTTCTCCTTTGGACGAGGAGCATGAATGTTTACAAGGTGATTTTTGGTGAGATAATAAATTGGCAGAATAATAAGTCTTCCATGGTCTTATGAGAATTTCACTCTGAATAGTGCCCCCCTCCTCCCTGCACTCTTACTATATAGCACACAACGATAAAAATTCAAAAGGAACCCAATGGTAACTGGCTCTCCAAGGAACCAACACAGTGGCATCAGGCTCTCTTATGTCATCTGGACTGAATTCATGTAACATAGTTCCTGCTGATCATCTCTTTATCTGAAGTGATAGACTTTCTTCCTGGTAATTGTATAGAAATGTTTAAGCAGCAGACAGTATGGAAGTTGGATGCAGTGATTAAAGTATACAGAGAGGCAGATTGAAGTTCCCACATCTCTGAGCCTTTGCTTTCTCATGTATAAGACGGGGATCATTCCTGATATGATGATGTGATGTGATGCCTAAAGTTGATATGCGGGCTAAATGCAATGATATTTTCAAAGCAGAGCCTGGCTCACAGTAGGTGCTTATGAGTGCCCTCTGATGTTCTTAGTATAGGGACTTTTTGCTGGGTTTTGGCTCCCTGTCCTCTAAAGCAGTCCAGGTAAAAGTATTTGAGACATTCTGGTATGGTGAGGAGAATGCTGAGGAATCTCAGGCAAAGGCTGCAAGATTCTTCTTGTCCAGGACCACACGTAATTTCTTTATATCTAAATAGCCACATGTCTGGTGACTTCCTTATTGAGCATAATAACCTTGGAGCATGTGGATTAGGATTGTTGCAAACAAGGTTAAGCCCAGTCCATGGACTGAGTGAAAGACCATTGGCAGTAGGACACATTTCAAGTTTTGAAGTAGGAAAGTATCAAGGAAAAAATGTGGAGAATACCAAGATGATGCACAGCGGACACCCTTGTGTAGGGTAGTCAGGGATTTCAGCTTTGTGGGTCATATAGCCTCCGTCACAACTACTCAGCTCTGGAATTGTAGTGTGAAAGCAGCCATAGACAATGCATATGAATGTGTGTGACAGTAAAGCTTTATGTTTTTACAAAAACAGGCAGCAGGCTAGCTTTGACACATTGGTGGTTGTTGGTCAAGCCTGGGTCTAATGTCTTCTCTCCTTTTCTTTCTTTTCTTTTCCTTGTCTTTCCTTGACTTATCTATGTCTTTCTTGTGGTAATAACACTTAACATGAGATCTACCATGCTAACAAATGGTGAAGGTCATTATATGCAGAATCGTTAACTATCATCACAGTGCTGTACAGCAAATCTCTAGAACGTACTCAACTTGCATTACTGAAATTTTATACCCAGCAAACAGTGACTACCTGTTTTACCACCTCTCAGCCCCTGGCAACTACCATTCTACTCTCTGCTTCTATGAGTTTGACTATTTTAGGTACCTCCTCCTATAAGTAGAATTGTGTGATATTTGCATTTCTGTGGCTGGTTTATTTCACTTAGCTTCATATCCTCGGGTTTACTCATGTTTTTGCATGTGGCATGATTTCCTTCTCTTTTGTTTTTATAAGCTGAAAAATACTCCACTGTATGTATATACCACAATTGCTTTATCTCGTCACCCACTGATAAACAGTTGAACATTTGGATTGTTTCCACCACTTGGCTATTGTGAATAATACTGCAGTGAACACGGGGGTACAATTACCTCTTCGAGATCCTGACATCAATGCTTTTGGATAACTAGAAGTGGGATTGCTGGATCATATGGTAGTTTTTTGAGGAATTTCCATACCATTTTCCATAGTAGCTATAGCATTTTACATTCAATGCACAAGAATTTCAACTTCTCCATATCCGTGCAAACATTTATTCTTTCTTTTTTGATACTAGCCGTCCTACCAACTGGGAGGTGATTAGAGCCTTATTTTCTGATCTTAGCCCTGGGGACCTGCTTCTATCGCATTTATCTTTCCAGAAGTATCTCCTTCTTACTCTGAGGGGCTCTAGGATCCTCTTGGGGCTCACTAGGCATACAGCTCCAAAACGTGTGTGAAGATTTGTTTCAAATTGTTGCAGCTCCTGGAGGGGTAGGAAACTCCATCCACTGTGGTATAGAGAGAATGTATATAAAACTTTTACAGCAGACCCCCTGGAGTTTCATTATCACTGGGGACAAAGGACTTATGTCCTGTGTTTTCATTTAAACCCTCTCTTACGTGTGCGGAGTGTCCTGATGTATGCCTCCATGACACCCCATACTCTGGCTTTGTCACATTACTCGTGTGATAATTTAATATCTCCCTTTCTCCCCCACTGTGAAGGGAGGGCCGTTTTGGAATTGCTGTCCATGGCTATATCTCTAGTATCTAGCAGAGGGACCAACACAAGGCACACACTCAACAAATACCTACTCAAGTTCAACCCCTCATCCACAGAATTTTTTCAGGCAACATTTGCTAGACTTTGTCATCCTAACACTGTGGGGTAAAGTTCATGGACTCTAGGCCTGAAAAATAAGGCTTATTTTATAGGCATGCTGTTGGCCAAAGCCCTACAGTCTCAGGCCTCAGAACTTTTCTTGGTAACTCTCACTGACAGAACTTCTGTTGACGCAATTGGCAGGCATTTCTTGGAGGAAGGCCACACTAATAACTCAAGAAATGGTTCCTTTGAAACTTGGTAATTCGTTCAATATTTTCTTCCTTTCCTTTCTTGGAGAAAGGAACTTTTAGAAATTTTGTATGTGGTGTGCCTTTTTCTGATCCTTAAATTGAATTTTGTTAGCTAAGTTTTGGAAGGCTTTTCCTTTTGTAAATATTAACTGCAGCAGAAGAAACATAAATGCTGAATCCTGTGTTCACAAACCAGTCAGGAAAGTGCAAGCTTTTGAGCAGTCCCAGGGTGGACAGGGCTGGCTGACCTCCACAAGACAGGCAGCAAAGTGCTGGGCAGGCAGGCTGCTGCCTTGCTCACCCCCAGGAGGATACGAAGCTCTGGGTTATCCATAGGTAACCCAGCAAGATTAAGTGAGGTGAGAGGAAGGGCGTGGATGAGAGGGGAGAGAGATTGATGACCTGGCTCTTTCCCGTGACTTTGTCATTCCAGCTACCTAGTGACCTCAGCTGTTCTCAGTGGAGGGCAGATCCCAGGCTACTGCCCCTTCCTCCCTACCATAGCCATGCTGAAGTTTCATTCAGTTACCTTGGCCTTTGCTACCATAATTTGACTGATTAATGCAGTCCCGACCTTGTCCCATGAATTCTTAAACAGGTTTGAATAGGAGCTCAGTGTGGTTTCCTTCTCTTCTCCCTTCCCCTTTGATTGGAGACTATAGTGGTTGAATAGCGCCCCCCGCCCCCGCAAAAAAGATATGTTCAAGTCCTAACCCTTGGAACATGCAAAAGTAACCTTATTTAGAAGAAAGATCTCTGCAGATGTAATATAAGGAATTCGAGTTGGGATCATCCTGGACTTGGAGTGGGCCCTAGGTCCAATGACAAGTGTCCTTAAAAGAAGAGGAGAGGACACACAGACACAAAGGAGAAGGTTATGTAGTTGGGGGTGGGAATTATAGTGATACAGACGTAAGCCATAGAATGACAAAGTTCGCCTCTAGTGAAGGCATGGAATAGATTCTCTGTCAGAACCTCCAAAAGAAACCAACCCTGCCTACATCTTGATTTTGGACTTCTGGCCTCCCCAAGTGTGCATGAACAAATATTTTTTGTTTTGTTTTGTTTGTTTGTTTGTTTTTGGAGAGAGAGAGAGAGATGCAGAGAGAGAATCCCAAGCAGGTTCCAGCCCCAGCACGTGAGCCTGATGTGAGTAGGTTCAGTCTCACAACCCTGAAATCATGACCTGAGCTGAAATCAAGAGTTGGATGCTTGATGGACTGAGCCACCCAGGTGCCCCCAAATGCCTCTGGTTTGAAGCCATCCAATTGTGGGAGTTTGTTATGGTAGCCCTAGGAAACGAATGCAAGTGGTGATGTGAGTGTGGTTTGGAAAAGACATAAGACCTGAGCATTTCAAACCTGTATTGTTATGTTTCCAATGGCATTGTCTAGGCTGATGCTTCCAGGGCTTGTGTCTGGGAAAACAGTGCTGGGTCATGTGCTATTAACCACCAGCCCTGGGGTTCTCCTCCTCTAGAGCCAGGGGCTGTCTGAGGCAGATAATGCCTCTTTTCTCCTTATCAGCTGGGAAAATGAGAAAATAACTATATAGCTTAGTGACCACCTAGCTGATGGGAGGGGTGGAAAGGGCAGTCTGCTCTTTCCTATTTGTTTCCTGTCTCCATTCCTAAATAAGGATATAAGCTGGGAAAGAATAGTGCCACAATCCATCTTCTAAATAATGGAATCTTCCCTACAGGGACAAAATAAAGCCATCCTCAAAATTAAAGAAAAACAACCTTCCCACCCTCACTTCTCTCTTTGTTCCTTCCCTCTGTCAGGCACCAGCCTTTGTGTCTGATGCCAGCAGTGTGGCCAGAAGCATAAACTGGGGGAAGCAGAGCGTGAGGACCAGACTTGTGCAGGCAAGATGCTCTGGGGAACCACTAAGGGACCAAGGCAAGAGATGGTTCACTTTAGCTGTTTTGGTTTCTATCATTTAAAAATACCGTAAGTTCATTTTGGTGTTAATGTGCAAGAATCTTCATTTGTCCTACTGGCTGGAATCCCGCCTCCTCCAGTTGTCTCATTTAACAGTAAAGAGCTTCTTGGCAGTCACTAAAGGGTTCAGTGGTGTAGCCTCAACGAAGACGTTTCTGTTAATACATGTTTGCCACTTCGAGTTGCTTTCACATCCTTCAGTTCATATGCACCTTCCAACAGCCCATGAGAATGGTAGAGCGAGGATTATTACCCTATTTTATTTTTTTAAATTTATTTTATTCATTTTAGAGAGAGGGGTAGAGAGAGCAGGAGCAGGAGGGGCAGAAGGAGAAAGGACCTCAAGCAGACTATGTGTTGAGCGTGGAGCACAATGTGGGGCTCGATCTCATGACGCTGAGATCATGACCTGAGCAGAAGCCAACAGTTGGCCGTTTTACCAACCGAGCCACCCAGGTGCCCCTACCCTACTTTGAAATGATAAAACGTGAGGTCGTAAGGCTAAGAGGGTTTTCACGGATAGCGGGGAAATAGTAGGGAATTTCAAGATTGGGGAGGAGCGCAGGGTGGGAGATGAACATGAGGAGTGGCTGGAGAGCGGGGCGTGTAGGGTGAGGGGAAAGCTGGGGGGCTTGGTCACTTGAAGAGGTTCCAGGAGTGGAGTAGGCGATTGGGAATGCTGGTCAAATGGGAAGACAATGAGAGACACCTGTGGTTTGTGAACAGCGCCTCCCTCCTGAAGCCTGAATGTTCAGTAGTAGATGGATACTGGTAAAACTGTGTCTCCTCACCCCAGTGACTGCCCAGCACAATGATACTTCATGGGAATACAATGAATGAGCTCTGTTCTCTACAGTAGAGCGTAGAGGCCGTTAAGGTAGCGAGTTGTTGTGTCCCGGGCCTGCTTGTTGAATGAGGTCCCCCTCCACAAGGCTGCTCTTGGGGCCGTTGGCTCTATCGGGCACAGGGAGGCCTGGGCTGGTCGATGGGAACGTTGGGTTGTTATCATGCTGTGATGAGCTCTGAGAGGAGGAACTTGGCCCCTTCAGACACCCCAGCAGGGGACCTGGCCTCAGCGGGTCTGACACATCGCATTTGCTTTTGGATCTGCACACATAAAATAGATCTCCCCAACGACCCTCTCCCCAGAGCCCCCTCAATTAGAACTGCTTTTGCCCTCAGCTTCCTTTTGTTGAGCAGCTTGGAAACTAGTGAGCAGGGAGAAGAAAGGGAAGCTGTCTTTGTGGGCAGGGGCGCTAGAGCGCCGGCTGCTAATGAAGGCGTCCTGAATGGAGCGATTGTGCTGCTGTTTATATAGTTTTTATTTTAATTTGCATCCGTACCAGGCTCGGATCCCAAGAGTCATTTGGCTGTGTTTGGAGCTTTTATCTCCTCCATAGAGCAAGACCTGCCAGCTTATCATTTGCCTCGAGGAAATTAATGTGGGTCCCCCCTCCCCTCACTTTTATCATGTGCTGTTGAATTGTTTATACATCCGTGGAGAGAAAGAAAGACTCCACGGAACTGCAGAAGAAAGGTTCTTTCTCCTGGAGCTGGATCATCTGAGACTTAGCTCTCCTGCTGAAAGGCTTCTAGAGCCCAGGACTCCGGGAGCGAGGTCTGGGTGGCGGTGAGGGGATGGACGGTGAGGGATGGAGGCATGGCGTTAAGCAGCCGAACGGAATCTCTTAGAGTAACTGTGAGAGAAACTGTCCTCCAGTTCTCCTTATCTTCTGCATGGGGACATAGTTCTTCCTCTTATCCTACTTTTCCTGAACATAGACGCAAAATTCGATTCAAGAATCACCCCTGCTCACTATTCCCTTTTTAAGTAAGCTGCAACTCCTCAGTGTGGCATTTAAGACTTATTAAATATATAATATTATATATATATATATATATATATATGGCATATATAACTTATTCCCTTTTAGTTGTTGCCGCTGACTGATGGGACTGGTCAGTTCCAGCATCCACCTCCTGAGCCTGTGGTTCTCCCCACCTGTGAGCTGCACTCTGCTCAGGTCATGGGTGAGAAGCCCCTCCTGCCTTGTCCAGGCCACCCTGCCATCAGTCCCAGACTTCCTTGTTGATGGAGCTTTCCAGCTCACATGGCTCTCTCCCTCTCTAGGGTCCTTTCTGCTCAGAATGGGTCCCAGACCAAAAACCTTGGCCTTCTCTCAGAACATGTGAGAAATGCTAAATCCTGAGTTCTACCCCAGAACTGCTGAACTGGAATCGGCATGTGAATGAGATCCCTGGGGATATCACGTGCCCAGTAGTGTTGGGAACCCCTTTCTCCATATCCATGTGTTTATCAACTTGTCCTCCCCACCTGGTGATGCATTTATCCCCAGATGTCTTCATGGGTATTCATCTTGCTTCCACAATATGAGTGTTTGCACCTGAACACAAGACCAGTTGACTTGGGTTGACCTACAGTATCTTTGAGAGTTTGAGGACAGTGCTGAGTGTATTGTAAGATCTCAGTAAATACTTAGCTAATTCCATGCAGATTTGCCCTGTAAGTCACATTTATCTGTTGCTCCTTTAACAAGATTGGCCCAAACATCAGACTTCCAATGTTTTGATGTCCTTTATATGCATGTTTGTTCTGTCTTCTTCATCTTAATAATATATTAAGGGCAGGAAACCTTGGCTATTTTTTCTTATTTTCATACAGCTTCCCCCACTCTGTCCCTCCCCTCCTTGGTAAAATAAATCTTCCCCAGGACTCGTCAGAGTAGAGAATAGAGTAACGACCCTGACTGGAGAGTTCACCTCTGACCCTCTTTCCACATTGTGCTGGGTCAGAAATCCTGGTGCACATCCAGAGCATACCCCTTGGGGCTCTGCCCTCATCCCTCCACACACCCTCCTGATCTCAGCATTCCTAATTCCTAATCCTCAGGCAGTTCCTGCTTATGTCCGTTTACTCTAAAATCTCTATCTCCAGCACTCTAGTTTCAAAAAGGAAAGATGAGGGCATTGTCCTGAAGACGTGATAGCTTAGTGGGTGCGAAGGAGGTTACAGGAGGGCAATGCACAAGGTGCACTGAGGCACAGGGGGTGAGCTCCTGGGTCTGGAGCCCTCAGGGGAAGCTTCTGGAGAAGGAGCCTCAGGCTGTACCTGAAGGAAACACAGAGGAGGAGAGAATCAGTGTGCTGTTGTACCGTGTGTGTGTGTGTGTGTGTGTGTGTGTGTGTATGCACGCATGCTGGGCAGGGGTGCAGGGAGGCAGAGAAGGGAAGAACTGCTGAGTGCTCAAGGGTAGCAGGACGGGGTAGTACCGGCCAGTGGGTGGGCCCAGCTTGCCCAGGGTTTTTTGGCCATATAAGGGAAGTGAGATTTCATTCTTTAGGTGGTGGAAAGCCACAGGGGAAACTGAGTTGGCAGGAGAGAGGGAGTTTAAGTCTTTCTGTGCCAACAGTGAGCTGGGTGGTCCTGGCAGAATGAGAGGGACACCTGTGGGGAGACAGTCACCACAACTGAGGAAAAAAAGATGGCGACCACCTAGGAGCACCAGCCATAAGGGACCCTGGAGTTGGCTCTTCTGCGTGCCTTATATCCTGTTGGCAATTCCAGTGCAATCTGCTACAGAACTCTCCAGAACATAAGTCTGTCCCTGTTGTCCATTCCCAGTGGCATCATCCAAATACTCATCACTCCTGTTTTCTTCCCACAAGTGTTCTTCCAAAGTACAGTCTGGCCTGGTTCTTTTTCCTGGGTCTGAATTGTCTGTGCCTGGAAGACAAGAATCAGCCCCTCATCGTGGTGTAGCAGGTGCTTCATTCTGGCCTCTTCTCCCTCCACCCCCATCCCATGCCATCCTCTCTGCTCACACGTCCCGGTTCCTAAAATCTGCCTTGCCATAGGGAATTCCTGAGCTTTCTCCTGTGCTCAGAAAGCCCTCCCCTGACTCTGCTTAGTAAATTCTACTCTCTCTAAGACCTGGTTCAAATATCATCTCCTGGGAAAACCTCCCTGGGTTCCCCAGACAGACACGTAAGTGCTTCCTCCTTTTGTCACTGGAGACTTTATACATGTCTCTCTAACTTTTCATGTTGGATTTGGGGTGACAGTTTATGCATCTGCCTCTTTTCCCTCTAGATGGTCAGTGCCTTGAGGCAGTCCCAGGAAAAGGCCAGTCTGGGGGGCACAGAGGGATTATGTACCCAGTGTCCCTGTCTTCTGGGGCCCTTCTCCTCTGTGACAGCAGTTTCCCACCCTGCACCTGCCCAGTTGGTTGAATTAAACTCAGTTAAGTAGGCAGCCAATTTGAGCAGGGAAAGTGGAGGGCCTAGCAGAGAATCTAGGTGTGTACTGTTCAATAGACATACAGTGGGAGCATATTTTATTTATTTTTTTTTAATTTTTTTTTAAAGATTTTATTTATTTATTTGTCAGAGAGAGAGAGGGAGAGAGAGCGAGCACAGGCAGACAGAATGGCAGGCAGAGGCAGAGGGAGAAGCAGGCTCCCTGATGAGCAAGGAGCCCGACGCGGGACTCGATCCCAGGATGCTGGGATAATGACCTGAGCCGAAGGCAGCTGCTTAACCAACTGAGCCACCCAGGCATCCCATGGGAGCATATTTTAATATATCTAGTTGCCACATTAAAAAAAAAAGGTAAAAGCTAAATGGGTAAATGTCCATGGCTGCTTGATCTGTGATAGCCCCCAAATGGAAACAACCCCAATGTTTGTCAACAGGCGGTGGATAAAAAAACTGGGATATGGTCATAGATGGAATGCTACTTGGTAATAAAAAGGAACGGATTTCTGATATGTGGAACAACATGAATGAATCTCACAATAATTAGGCTGAGCATAAGCAGGAAGAAAATTATGCTTACTCTGTGATTCTACTCACATAAAAATCTAGAAAATGCATACTTCTGTAGTGACAGAATGCAGACCAGTGATTATCTCAGGATGGGGGGACAGGCAAAGGGCATGACAACTTCTTGGGGGTGCTGGGCCTGTTCATGATACTGACTTTAAGGATGATTTCACGGTGTATGGTGCCAAAACTTCTCAAATTAGAATTCTTTAAGTATGGGCAGCTTATTGTCTATTAATTATACTTCAGTAAAGTAAGAAAATCAGCAATAATTTTAATCTCATGTATCTAAAATAATATCATTTTGACATCTAATCAATACAAAAATTAATAATAGATTTTTTTACCTTCTTATTTTTGTATGTTTTTTTTTTTTTAAGATTTTATTTATTTATTTGACAGAGATCACAAACAGGCTGAGAGGCAGGCAGAGAGAGAGGAAGGGAAGCAGGCTCCCTGCTGAGCAGAGAGCCCAAAGCAGGGCTCAATCCCAGAACCCTGAGATCATGATCTGAGCTGAAGGCAGAAGGTTTAACCCACCCAGGGGCCCCTTTGTATGGTTTTTTAAATCTGGTGTGCATTTTACACTATAGCAAACCTCACTCTGGAGCCGCTATTTCTTTCTTTCTTTTTTTTAAGATTTTATTTATTTATTTGACACAGAGAGACACAGAGAGAGTGGGAATACAAGCAGGGGGAGTGGGAGTGGGAGAGGGAGAAGCAGGCTTCTTGCTGAGCAGGGAGCCTAACAGGGGCCTTAATCCCAGGACCCTGGGATCGTAATCTGAGCCAAAGGCAGATGCTTAATGACTGAGCCACCCAGGTGTCCCTGGAGCCGCTGTTTCAAGTGCTTGTCTCTGCATGTGACCGGGAGCTGCCCTATCTGGACAGCAGAGATCTAGACCCTCCAGTGAAATCCTCTCCCCTGATTTGAAATGGCTTTCTCGTGAGAATGGGCAAACTGTGAGCAAAACATTCCTGAAATCTGTATGTGAGATAGTTTTGAGCCACCTCCAGAGTCCCCTTCTGTGGTCTTGAAAGGCTTGGGCTCTCTGGGGCTGTGGATCCGAGAGTGACTCTGAAGAGTCTCCATTCTAAACCTAGAACTTGGCATGAATTCCCACCTTCTGTCTGACCCTCTCTTCCCTCTTATGTTTAAGCTTGAAAGGCAGCATTCTCTTTGCGTATCTATTTGTTCTCAGAGAATTCCTTTTTATTTTCCCTTTTGCACCAGGAAGTGCACTCTACCTCGCTGACTGGGTGCAGGGGTTGGTATGGGCTGGGGGGTAGGGATGCACGCTGGCCTCAGAGATGGAGTGAGTCTGGGGGCTGCGTCTGGCAGCTGGGAATGTCCTGGTGCCGAGCAGCCCTGGACCTCTGGCGAGGTCCTTCACCAAGGCTGGGATCTGCCCCCATTCCCTCAGCTCCCGCCAAGGAGGGCTAAGAAGGGGTGAGGGGATGGGAGGTGCTGGGGGCAGAACAGGCAGCTTCACTAGCCCTGTGGTAACCCAGCAAAGGCTGCCTGAGGATGCTTCCGCTTCTAACCGGCTCAGGGACCCTGACCAAGTTACCCCTTCTTCTCAGAGTCTTAGTTTCCCCATTCATAAAGTGAAGGAATTGAGACAATCTGAATGGTCCCTTCCAGTCTTGTGAGGATCAGTGATTCTAACTGCGTTCCGTGGAGCCCGGACCAGCGCTGGGCAGTGTCCTGCAGAAGAAGTTATAAGGGACGCACATGATACAGTCTTCGCCTGTGTTAATGGAACGTGGATTTATAGCTCTCGGTATTATTTGACATTTTTATAAGAATCCATTAGTTTTGCAAGTAAAAAAAAAGGGGGGCAGAGGAAGATAAAATGCTAAAAATAACACAAAAGAATAAAGTGCGTGTATCTGTGTGTGTGAGAAACTAACCCCTCAAGTGACAAGTCTATTTTTAACTTTTCTTTAAAATTTCAGACCCACATAAAAATCGAAAGCCTAGTATAATGAAACCTCATGTGGCCATCATGTATATATGTACACACATATATATATCTCACAATAAATACTCATAAATATAGTAAATAATATTTATATGCCTTAAATGTACTAAAATAGCATTATACAAGCTGTAGGGAATGAAATGCTTGATTTTGTTTGTACAGTGAAGATAAATACGGGGCCCAGGACTTTTGTGTGGCTGGCTCTTGGATATCTTTATTCCAACCTGCTGTTCAGAAAAATTATGTTATTATCTTCTTAATACCTCTCCATTGTTGCTCTTATTTTTATCTGTCCTGGCTAACCTTGAGTCTAAGCCACCTCCCTTCTTAGTGGCTCTGTAATCAGCCAGACCTGGACTGAAAACTTCCTGTGTTACCTGTAGCTCTGTGACCTCAGGCAACTTACTTTCCCTCTCTGAGCTTCAATTTCCTCATCTGTAAAACAAAAATATTAGTACTTGTAAAACAGATAATATTAGCATGCGCCACAGAGTGCCGAGGTTTCAAGAAAACAATGCATAGGAGGGGCCTTATGGTAAGAGTTTGACAAATCAAAGATTTCCAGATTGCGATATCCTGAATTCTTCCTCCATTTTTGCAGCCTGACATCTCTGAAAGAATCAGGGCCTTTTATTATCCCCCCCAGGGATCTAGAACTGCCAGATATAAGCAGAAGATCTAAACCAGGCTATACAGGTTTCTTCAGAGTTTGTGAGGGAAAGAGCGACTGTTTCCTTTGTGAACAGGAGTAGCATCAGAATAAATGTCTCTGTGTTAGTAACTGTGTGTCCTGGGCTCAGCTTTTCAGGCTGATGGAAGTCCCTGACCCTCTCCAGAAGGACTTTCATGCACAAGCGTCTAAACCCAACAGACTGACAGGACAAGAATGGGAGAGAGCCCCTGGACTCAATTCCAGACAGCTGGGATGTTAGCACCCTAAATGTGGTGTTTCTCTTCTCCTCTCTTTACTTTTCAAGCAACAGATTTGATTTACTGTAAGTTAAATTCTTTCTAGATATGGAAACGGAAATGAAATCATTACCAGGGCATTTAAACTCAAAGCATGGCTCCCTGTTTCTGTTCAAACCATCCCCCCTACCCCTCTGCTGCAATAATTTAGATGTTTTTCCCCTTCAGACTGGGCACCCAGTTCCATGCTTGCATCGTTGATCGACTTCCAGGACATCGCAGAAAACATACCAGGGGTTTCTATACCTGTAAAATGGAGATAAAAATGTGTCGCCTTGCCTCATTTCCTCCCCCCTCAGAGATGAATGGTCACTTAGCTCCAGACTCCTCTGGACATGGCGAACTTCCCAGATTCCCCTTCAGGGCTGAGGTGCTCATTCCCCAGCAGTCGCCTGGGGACCCGCCCTCAGCTGAAACAAGTGGCTTCGGCCAAAGTGACACTCCCTTCCCAGATCAGCCCACACCAATGAGGGTCCAGGTGGAGGTGCAAATGTCCAGCCCCCGTTCCTTATTTTGGAATAACTCCAAATGGCCCTTCAGCTCCAGAACTCCTTCTGGGATCTGCCAAGGCCTTTGTTGTGACTGCCACCCGGCCCCCTTTCTTCCTCTGCTCAGTCCTGTCTTCACTCCCCCAGAGCTGGTGTTCCCAGGAGCTCTTGCCAGTAAGGGCTTCCCTCAGCTCTTCTCCTGCATGCAGAGCTCAGAGCCTCAGATTTGGGCACCTGACCTGTGCATGAGTGGAAAGTAGAAGGGCATCTGTCAATTCCTAGAATTTATTAGGAGTCCTGGTAGGCTGTGTAATTGATGCATTACTTTCCAAGTATTATAACAATTCTAATTGAGGGAACACAAAAACAGAGGGGAGGATGGCCTTACTTAAACAAGTAAATACAGTGGAGGCAAATCAGGAAACGGAGGAAAGGCTTCTAGGAAAGGTCCTGGCTAGGGAGAACGTCAGGAAGGAGATGTACTGGCATCTGGGGGGGGGGGCCTGACCCTGGGCAGGTGGTGGTTCCCTTTCTCTACCCTGTCCCCTCTCCCCATGCCCTAATCAGGCTATCTGTGTCCCTCCCAGGGAAGGCAAACCTAATGGATTTTATAGATCTGCCCTTGAACAGCCCTGAGGCTATGGTAGTTCCCTTTTTCTTCTCGTTTTAAAATTGTACGTGCAATATATGAACACATTCTTCTTGTAATAATGTCAATTCACAGAATAGTCCTTGCACAATTCTCTCCACTGCCGCATCCCCAAGCCCACTTTGCTACCCAGAGAGAACAGTCATTGTCAAGTTAGTATGTGCCATTTTGGGGTGTGTTTCTATCCACTTACATGTATAGGTATATATAAAAACGTGTGGTGTTGTGGGTGTTCATGTTTAAAAAATAAATAGATTACTCTATGCATGCTGTTGAACAATTCACCTTTTTTTTTTTTTTACTTCAGGTCTTAGGAATGTTTCCATTTGGGCGCTCAGCGTAACTGCTACATAGTGATCCCTGCCATGACCGCCCCATGTGTTACTAAGCCATGCCTTTACTAGAGGACATTTAAGTTCATTTCCAATGTTAAGCTTGTACAAACAGTGTTGTAATTCATGTTTTTTACATGATTCTTCATTCACAAGTTCTGGTGCTTCTCTAGGCACCAGAACTGTTGGGAATAGAATGTTGGGTCAAATAGCACAGACATTTTAAAAATTTGATGCAACCTCCTTGCCCTCCTAACTCCCAATACTGGGTGTTCCTTTTTCCTCCTTTCTTCCAGCCTTATTGGGATCTCATTGACATATGATGTTTCCTAAGTTTCAGGTGTATGATGTAATGGTATGATATGTATCTCTATTGTAAAGTGATTGCTACCATAAAGTTAGCTACCAGATCTATCACTTTACATAATTACTATTTTTTTGGTGGTCATTGTTGTTAAGGTGAGAATATTTAAGATCTACTCTCTTAGCAGCTTTCAAATGCATAATGCGGTATTGCTAACTATAGTTGCCATGCTGAAGTTTAGATCCCCAGAACTTATTTCTCTTATAACTGGAAGTTCATATCCTTCAATCAACATCTCCTCATTGTCCCCATCCCGTAGGCCCTGGCAACCACCAGTCTACTCTGTTTCTGTGAGTTTGGCTTTTTTAGATTCCATATATACATGAGACCATAGCATATTTGTTTTATGACTTGTCTTTTTGCTAATAGCCATTCTAACAGGTGTCAGGAGATATCTCATTATAGTTTTGATTTGCGTTTCCCTGATGATGAGTGATGTTGAGTACATTTTTATGTACCTGTTGGCCATTTGTATACCTTCTTTGGAAGTCCATTCAGGTCAATTGTTTGAAAGAGTTTGAGAAGGATTGGCATTAATTCTTCTTTGAATGTTTGGTAGAATTCCCCAGTGGAGTTAGCTGGCCCAAGTTTTTTCTTTTTTGGGAGTTTTTGATAACTGATTTAATCTCTATACTTGTCAGTGGTCTGTTCATATTTTCTAATTTTTCATGATTAAGTCTTGGTAGGTTGTGTGTTTCTAGGAATTTATCTATTTCTTTTAGGTTGTCCAATTTGTTGGCTTATAATTGATCATGGGAGCCTCTTAGGATCTTTCTCATTTCTGTGGTGTTAGTTGTAATGTCTCCTTTCATATAAAATTTTATTTACTTGAGCCTTCACTCTTTTTTTTTCTTGGTAAGTCTAGCTAAAGGTCCAACACTGGGTATTATTAGTCTTTCTAATGGTTGCCAATTGGATGAAAAAACAGTCATATTTTAGTATCTTAATTGCATTTCTGTTGACAGTGAGATTTGGCATATTTTCCTTTGCTGTTTGCCATTTATATGTATCTCTATATATTTTAAAGATTTTATTTATTTGAGAGAGAGAGAGAGTGAATGAGCTGGGTGGTGGGGCAGAGGGAGAGGGAAAAGCAGGTTCCCCTGAGCAGGGAGCCCGAAGTGGGGCTGGATCCCAGGACGCTGGGATCTGAAGGCAGATGCTTAACTGACTGAGCCACACAGGCGCCCCTGCCATTTATATTTCTTTCAGATATTTTTTTGCATCTTTTTAATTCAATCATTCACCTTCCTTTTCTTTATTGTAAGATTGTTGGTACTTGCCGTAAATCGACCTCTGTGCTCTGGAGCCAAAATATGTAATGTAAGAGCCGAGTTTTAATATAAAGAAGGAAGATAGTTTATTCCTTTGCCAGGCAAGGGAGGTGACAGCAGTCTGAAGCCTTCAAACACAGTGAGCCCCCCAGAGGAAGGGTCTGGGGGCTTATAGGGAAATGTAGGATCTAGTTGGTTTTGACAGACATTGTGTAAGTATTGTCAGCCTCCTTCATCATGTCTTGAGGATGGTAGGTCCTGGGTTCCATTCGAGGGTGATACAGCCTCAAAGAAGCATTAGTGCAGCCATTTTGATTTTTTGTTCAACTTCATGCTCTTAAGCGGTTTCATCCTGAGTGTTAATCCTTTGTTATACCTGTTGCAGAGATTTTAATAATACCACTTTCTGATACATTTTATCGTTCTAAATCTTGAATTCATATGCTGCCCAGGCTTTTAGTCATTTTTCTTCTTCATGGCTTCTGTGTTTTTGTACCTTAAGTAGGTTTTCCCTACCCCATGGTTATAAACATATAAAAACCATTTGTTAAAGTTGCAATGAGTTGGGACTGTCCTGTAGGCCCGAATCTGCTGGGCCTCAGACACTTAAAGAAGCCCGTGTTGGGGGCTATGCTCTAGAGCCCTACACCTCCACATTCTCCTCGTCTATGGGGGCAACAAACAGAAGCCATGGCTTGCAGGGATAGTCGCTACTGCCAGGAAGCAAGTCTAGGCAGGGTGCCTTTAGAAAGTCATGTTGCTGCCCACTCTACCTCAGAAGGGTGTGGAAAGTGAGAGGCCAGCTTGAAGATGTGAGTTCGAGAGAGCTCTACCCCTTGTGCCCAAAGTCCTTGACATGCTCAGCAGTCCCAGCACCATGCAGGTGGTACTCTCAGCAAGTGCTGCAGTGTTATAGAAAACACAGTCACTGGGTTGTGGTTCTGATGCTAAACATGGAAACATCTAGCATCACAAGGTCTCATGGAATATTTGCCATTGTAACACACCACGGTGAGGGTGTGCAAAAAGAGTGATGTGTGCCCTTTTAAAGACACTGACTCCACAAAGTTGTGATCCTACAGAATCAGCCCAATGTGTGATTGAGTCCTAGCCTTGGCCTTGAGCAACTGTGGGAATGTGGGCAAACTGGTGAACTTCTCGAGAACTTGATCTCCTTCTCTGTAAAATGGGCATTATCTTGGCTTGGAGGGATGTGCTGTGAGGACTGACAAGTTAATGAGTGGGAAAGTGGGTTGTAAGTGTTCAAAGAACTACAGTATTGTCTTTACACTTGGGGTCTGGGTGACCCATGAAGAAGATAGGGTCTCTGTCCTCAAGGAGCTCATGATGTATGCCCATGGAAACAGGAAACGGGAAAAGGCAGGACATGGTCAAGTTGTACGGCAGTGGAAATTAGAGAAGGGTCTAGAGTTTGGGTGGCTCGAGCACAATTCCATATGTGGTTGTGTTTTTATGAAAGTTGCCAAATGTGTTTTGTGTGAAATGAAATGAAACTGTAGAGCCCTTTGCGGGCAGAATCCATGTCCTGCCTTGTTCAGCGGAGGACAGTGGAGCATCAGCAGGCGCAGCTTCTGTCCCCAAGCTCCTCATGGGAAGGTTGACTTTTCTTTTCTTTCCATTTAGCCTTCAGTCCTACAGGGCTTTTATCCCTCGCCAAGCCTCTGACCAGCCTTGGCGAAGTGGCCCCTTCTGGGTACCTGACCAGGAATCACCAAATAGTATTCAGAGGGAAAGGTTGAGAAAGTGGCTGTGGGTGTTTCAGTAACAAAAATGTAATCTTTCTTGTGCTGAGTTCCCTCAACTCAATCAAGGATTTCAGTTTTCTCCATGCCATGTCCCCAAAGGAGTGCAGATGTCCCTCAGAGAAGGAAAAGACTCCTATGAAGGAGAGGGAGGTTGGAGTGATGCTCTCAGCTGTAACTCACAACAGAGTACATGTGTGGGCGGGGCTGGTAGTTCCACTGTGGTGGATAGAGGAGAGGACTGGGGTTGGCCAGTGTATGAGGACACAAGATCCCCAGTTCATCTCTGAATGGACCAGTTTATTTCCCAAGACCAGCTGCCTAACAGAGAGATGCCCAGCCTTCTGCACAAAGGGTGGCAGTGGCTCGATCAGCTCTGGAAAACCATCTATGTGGGGCTGGCTACATTGTTTTCAGGGCTCCGTGCAAAATAAAAATTCAGGGCCCCAGTTCAAAAAGCAGGAATGCAGTGCCATTTAAAGTTTTAAAATATAAAACTTTTTCTTTTAAAAAGCTCTTGTTACTTATAAGCCTAACAGACATTATGCTATTACATGAATAACAGGGTAAATTTACAAATGCAAACAGAATAATGCTTTTGGTATGGTATAATATTATATATTACCAGTAATATTTTATTAACATGGTATCTCAATCCTAAGATTTTTCTGTTTTTTTTTTTTTTTTTTTGCAAATTCATTTATTAGGGCATCAGAAATTATCCTTTCAGCAACTTTGTTTTCAACAGATATAATTCAAAATGATATTAGTCATTCTTGGCAAATGCAAGATCTCAAATAATTTTTGATAACTGTTAATTTTGAGAAGGATCTTTCTGTTGGTACAACTGTTACTGGAAATGTGAGGTATATTTTAGAGGCTGGGACAACATTGGGGTAAATTTCTGGTAAAAATTATTTCAAAATAGAAATTTTCGTACATCTAGAGCTGATGATGAGCTTCATGTCTGTCTGAGTTTAATTTTAAGTATACATTTATGCAATGGCATTTAATGCTTCCCCTGGCATTTCCTGTAACTTGTAGAGGTTGTACAAGAAATTGAAAGCAGCCTCATAATTAGTGTATAATTAAACATGCTTATTTATGCATTTTGTTCCTTTATTTTCCATTATAAGAGAAATCAATTCTAAATTGCCCTTCTTATTAATAATTGATATATCTCAAGCTTTGTATGAGAATAATATCCTTTCTGTTGAAAGAAATGGTCTGTAAGTTTACTTTCTATTTCGCAGCCTGTGGATATTTGCTTTGTGGTGGTGTGACAGTTTTCAAAATTAGAGATCTTAAACTCATTAAAGAATTCAAATAACTCTCAGATAGGTTTGATTGCAAGGTCCATGCACACAGTTTCCTCCTGTAGTAGCTTACTGACCGTTTGCTGCCGCAGGACAAGCAGTTCGGTGCTCAGGCAGCCCCAGTGCTGGGACTGCAGAGTTAGCATTAGTGCAGATGCTGCAGGGCTGGGCTCGGGGAGGAAGGACTGGCGCATCCGCCTCCCACTGCTGTCCCAGCCACTGTCACTAGTCTCTCTCAGAGCAGGGCCTGGCTGCCCCTGCTCTGTCCCATCGCCCGAAGGCAGGAGCATGCGCACTGCTGTCAGCCCGCCTCCTCTGCTCATACCTGCTCTGTGTACTCAGCCGTCTTTGCTTGCAAAACACACATTCAAACATAATGTCATCTGGAACTTAGGGATAGTGGCCACAGAGCATTTAAACCGAATCTGGGAGTTGGGCTCTGGGAAGGCACAGAGTGAACACCCACGGGGTCAGCCCCAATTCACTGGGGCTTGTGTGTAAACCTCAGTGGGGAGGCCGCGGGGTCGTTGTGCTGCAAGCCAGAAGAGCACTTCAAGCCAAGGGACTCATAAAAGTCAGGACTGTGGTCTACAAAGGGAAACTCAGTGCACCCCGAGTTATAAAGGAGGTCCACCATCTGGATCAACAGCTCCAAGGGCTTATTTTTCCCAGGTAGAGAGGTAGTAGCACCTCGTGCTACTTACTTCCCCCACCTCTGCCCCCAGTCTTGTGACCTCAGCAGAGAGGGGTCAGTTGAGCGCAGTGGGGTGACCACTGACATTTCACTGTCATCACAGCCCTCCTCCCTTGGTGCTAGAGAGCTCTGGGCAATGGCCTCAGCTCTCCCCACCAAGGAGAAGAATGCTCCCTGGATGGAGAAACAGGAGACAGAGAAGCAGACCTGCTCTTACATCCAGGAAAGGGGAATTGGTCTCATTTCGGCCCTGCTGCAGGTGCTTTCTTCAGGGGGACACACAGAGTTCTCTGAAGATGGAAGTGGGAGTTTTCTCTTTATCCAGGATTCCAACCAAACATTGCATGAGCTCCGTAGTTAAGCTGTTGCTTGAAAAGTTCTTTGTTTTTATTTTGTTTTGTCTAAGATTTTATTTATTTATTTGAGAGAGAGAAAGAGAGAGATGAGGAGCAGAGGGAGAAGGAGAAGCAGGCTTCCTGTGAGCAAGGAGCCCGATGCGGGGCTCTATCCCAGGACCCTGGGATCATGACCTGAGCTGTCTGAGCCACCCAGGCACCCCTGGACTTTATTTTTGCATTATAAAGACAATTCTAATCTTTAGAGACAGGAGTCTATTTCGAAAATCCAGATAAGTAAAAATAAGAAATATCACGTAGCTGAAATAATCACTTAAAATTTTGACATATACTCTAGCAATCTTTTTTGTTTGTTTTTCTGGATGTATTTCAGGAAAACATGTTGACTGTAGGAAAGCACAGGGGAAAATATGATAAGCATTCATGCACCCAGTACTTTGAATAAGTATTTACATTTTTCATGTTTGCTTAAGATTATTTTATATAAAAGAAATATTGCTGATAAAGTTCAAGTTCTCTTGGTGCCCCACTCAGATCCTGTTTTCCATTTTCCTCCCCTAGGAACAACTTCTATTGTAAACTTACATATAACCTTAACATACACATTTTTATTTTTGGAAAGATTTTATTTATTTGAGAAAGAGAACATGCACGAGTGTGGGGGATGGGCAGAAGGAGAAGCAGACTCTGCTGAGCAGGGAGCCCTTTGGACCCCAGGGATCCTGACCTGAGTTGAAGGCAGATGCTTGACAGACTGAGCCACCCAGGTGCTCCAACAGACACATTTTTACAGATTTACTACATGCATGTATTTATATCTTGTAAAGAATTGAAGATGTACCTAAAAAGCATACAATTTTTCTTGAATTTATATTTGTCACTCACTTTTGTCTTTAAGACTTACTCAAGTTGGTGCATATATACCTAATTCACTAATTTTAATTGCCATTACAGCAGCAGTTGGCAAACTAGGGCTGTGAGCATATCCATCCTGTGAGCAAATATGGCTAAGAATGGCTTTACATTTGTAAAAGTTGTTAAAAAAGAAAAAAAAAAAAACAAAAAAAACCAGAACCTACAATACAGACTTAGGTGATTGACCAAAGCCAAACATATACTATCTGGCCCAGAACAAGTTTGCTGAGCCCTGTTGCATAGTATTCCTTTGTAACAATCCATTGCCCACTGATGGACATTGAGGTTGCTTCCACTGTGCCACTCTTAGCAACAGAAGTGCTACGAACATGCTCACACATGTCCTATGCCTGTGTGCGACAGTTTCTTCAGAACACATGGAACTGCTGAGTTGAATGGTGGATGCATTTGGAGTTTCGCTGACAAATTCCCCTCTACCATTGCTATACAAATTTAGACCCCCCAACTAGTGGTAAATAAGAGGTCTCGGGTTTTTTTTTTTTTTTCTTTGTAAATTTTCATCTACTTTTAATTTTATCAGATTTTCAGTTCTTGTGAATCTAATGGGCTTAAGTGGCTCATCGCTTTTATTTATGTCTCTATTTTCTTGTATGGTTGGGCAAATTTTCCTAAATTTATTAGCCATTCAAGTTTCTTCTTTTGTGAATTGCCTTTCTGTTTCATTGAACCCTCTTTCTATTGGAATTTACCTTTTTATTTTTGTAGGAATTCTTTATTTTGAATTCTAAACTTTTGGGAGTTTTGTATGTTACAAACCTCTTCTTCATCTATTTTTTTTTGTTTTGCTTTCTACTGTTTATGGTGTCGTTTAATGTATAGAAACTTTAATTTTTGTTCTAGTCAAATGCATCTTTTCCCATGTGCTTTTCACTTTCTAAGAATTTTTTCTCTATCTTGAAATCATATGGATTTCTATGTCATTTAAAAGATTTTTGGGGTGCCTGGGGGACTTGGTCGGTTAAACGTCTGACTCTTGATTTTGGCTGGGGTCATGGTCTTAGGGTCATGGGATTGAGCCCCACACTGGGCTCTGTGCTGGGCGTGGAGCCTGTTTGAGATTTTCCCCCACCAATCGCTTGCGTGCATAGGTGCACGCTCTCTAGCTAAAAAAAAAAAAAAAAAAAAAAAAAAAAAAATTAAAAAAGAAAAGTTTTAAGGTTTCATTTTTTCTATCTAGATGTTTAATCTATCTAGAATTTGCTTTGGTGTGTAGTGTGAAGTAGGAATTGAATTTATTTTCTATCTGAACACCAAAAATCCCAACACCATTTTTTTTAAGATTATTTATTTATTTGACAGAGAGATGCAGCGAGAAAGGGAACACAAGCAGGGAGAGTGGGAGAGGGAGAAGCAGGCTTCCTGCTGAGCAGGGAGCCTGATGTGGGGCTCGATCCCACGACCCTGGGATCATGACTTGAGCCGAAGGCAGATGCCCAATATCTGAGCCACCCAGGTACCCCCCAAAACCATTTTTTTATGTTCTTCCTTTCCCAATTAATTTATAATTTAATTGTTTATTCATTGAATATTTATTGAGGTTGTACTATGTTCCAGGAACTGTTCTATGCATTGGAAACCGGTGAGAAAAAGAAAAAGAAAAAAAAAACAACCAGAAAAAAACTTTGTTCTCAAGAAGCAAATATTCTAGCAGAGGCAATAGCAAAGAAAGTAGACTGTGTGTCAGATAGTGATACAATTATGAAGGAAAATAAAATGGATAAGGAGGACAGGGATTGTGGAGGGACTATTGCTATCATAAATAGGGTGACTGAGGAAGGTGTCACTTACAGGCTGGCAATGTGACATTTGAGCAGAGACTCAAAGGAAGTGAGACAGTGAGGATGTGGAATTATGGGGAAGAAAGTTCCAGGAGGAGAGTATGAAAGGCCGTGAGGATGGAGTGTGCTTGGCATGTTCAAGAAAACCAGCAAGGAGACACATGACTGAAGCAGAATAGGCCAGGAGAGGAAGTCAGACAAGAAATGAGGAACTCAATCATGTAAGGCCTTGTGGGTCATTGTCAGAATTTTGGCTTTTAGTCTGAGCAAGCTGGGGAACAGTGCAGGCTTCTGAAGAGAAGGGGACATCATCTGACTTACATTTTATTTTATTTTTTTTTAAAGACTTTATTTATTTATTTGACAGAGAAAGACATAGCGAGAGAGGGAACACAAGCAGGGGGAGCGGGAGAGGGAGAAGCAGACTTCCCACTGAGCAGGCCCCAAGAGGGACTTCCCAGGCCCCTGGGATCCTGACCTGAGAGGGGAGACGCTTAATGACTGAGCCACCCAGGTGCCCCCTGA
Organism: Enhydra lutris kenyoni; assembly: GCF_002288905.1. Taxonomy (NCBI): domain Eukaryota; kingdom Metazoa; phylum Chordata; class Mammalia; order Carnivora; family Mustelidae; genus Enhydra; species Enhydra lutris. The sequence goes on along the minus strand of NW_019154102.1, from coordinate 7,243,289 downwards.
CTTACATTTTAAAAGGTTCGCCCAGGTTGCAGCGCTCGGGAAGTCCATGAAACTTCTCATCACCTCACTTTTTCTGTTTTTGGGGTTGAAGGCATCCACTTCAGCCTGTTCTTTGTTGACAGGAGGCTGCTTCCATAATGCCCCAAAGGGCTGGGCCCTCTTGGGGGAGGGGCTTCTGGTGATTGTTGCCGTCAGGAGGAAGAGTAAGAATGATGACGGAGAAGAGCACGCTGACTGCGACGACCTCAGCCGATAAAGGGATCTGTCATGCTTCCCAGAGAATTCTGGGTTCTTTGGTTGGTGCTCTGTGATTATTATTATTTATTCCCAGAGCTTTGTTCAAGAGGCTGGTAATGAAAAAGAACACACACCAGATGGGTAGATATTAGCTAAAAGTTTAATTAGCTGAAGAAAGAGAAAAAGAAGGGAGGGGTGTAGGCTGACCTCCCTCCAGACCCCAATAGATCTGAACTTAACTGTGTCTCTTAGTGACAGTGTCCCTATCAAGGCAATTGCTGTGTTCAGTTTAGATTTCCTCTATTATTATGCTCTTGGTTCCTTCGACTATATCATAACACTCGTCATATAATGACCAGTTTAGCTGCACGCGATTTCTTCAGTCAGCTCCACGGCGGTTCTTCAGTCAGCTCCACGGCGGCAGGGATTGGGCCGGTCGCGCTCACTGCTGTATTCCCAGTTCCATGCCTCTGCGGCAGTAGGTGCGCCATGAGTATTTGGTGCTGAACAAAGAGCACTCGCACGGACCCCTGGCGTGGGATTCGCAGCTGGGTCCGGATTCTTGGGTTTAGGCTCTTGGACAAGGCATTGTATACTGCAATTTGCTCTTGGGAGTCTTTGGTTGGTTGGAACTTCCCCAGCTGTCCTGGGGGCCTCGTGGGTTTCCTGGTGGCCAGAGTCCTCCTGGAGTGGAGACCCCCCGGACCTCTGCAGTTGGATGCGGTGTCTGCAGCAGCCATTGCCTGCAACTGCGGGGGTGTGAGCTGGGGACCAAGCCTGTCTGAATCTCTGCGCCCGCCTGGCTGCTGACAATAAACAAGCCTCTCTCCCAGCAGCTGTTGACAGTCGCCTCCCACACAGCCCAGTGAGCCCTGCCCGAAGGAGGCATGACTCCCTCCCAGTTGCTCTAATATTAACACCATATTCTTAGCCAGAGCTCCAGCGCGTCACTCAGACGTTTTCCCCTGGTTTTAGAACAGGAGTCAGAGGAGCACAGAAGCACAGAAAACTCATTTGGACATTTATTGAACCACCTCCAAGTCAACCTGTTCAGGTCCCAATTTTAGAATTTGCCCTGCTGCTTGTCCCCTGGCGCTGAGCTGCGGAAGTGGAAAGGGCAAGCCGAGCTGTGGCACAGTGGCTGGTGGACGGTGGGGCAGTCTGCTCCCCGGTGTGGGCCGGGGGATGGGGGACCAGCTGGCAGAAGCGATGGGGAGCCAAAGTAAGAGGGGCAGGGAGGGTAGTCATCTAGGAACCTTTGGTTAGCTGCTGCACCGCCCTCTGACCCTAGGAGCTGGGCGGTGCAGCTCTGCCCTTCTGCAGGGGCTGGGAGAGGGGCAGAGGAGGCACCCCCCCTCCCCTTGTTCCTCACCACAGGCAGCACCCCTGCAGCCCACCCCCCAGAACCTGCTGGCTCCCATAGTCCCACCACTCTGTGCCCCGCCAGGAGCTGAGAACAGGGCAGATGGGACTCTGGCCAGCCAGTGGCCTGATCCGCATGCCCCTGCATAATTAGGGGGTGTTCAGAGGTCTGTCTCATTTTCTCAGCAGCACAGTGAGGCTTGGGAGGAAGAAGCAGCCGCTGAAACCACAGGCCCGGGGTCCAGTGGTGCTCCACCTGTCTGGGAGCCAGGCGGCCCTGGGAGATCCCAGGGGAACTACTGACTCCGTTCCGTTTTTCTGCTCCCTGTAATACTCAGAGTTTTTACTACTGCTCAGTGAGTTTCAAGTGGGGCGGGTCACTCTGCCCAGAGAGTGTGGCCTTACACTGTAACCAGGAAGGCCCGAGGTTGCATGAAGAATAAAGTGCCCTATGAATCCAGGGCACTATTTTATTTGCTTCTGCCTTAGGGCTTTTATACCCCCATCCAGCAAGTCTGTGCACCTCAGCTGAGGAATGGAGCCAGCCGGGTCTCAGGCACCAGCTCTCTGTTCTTAAATAGACTCAAGGCTTTGCTCACAGCTTTTCAGATGGAGTCATTGAAAACTGCAGCTTCCCTGCCTTTAAGGAATTCCTCATGTCCACCATCAGCCTGGTATGGCTGGGTATGTTGCTACTACTATGCACAGAGACACAGATGGTAGCCTCCAGTGTGGAAACAGAAACTTTTTATTGGAAAACTTGACTATGATTCACTAAGAATGTATTTTGATAAATAAGGAAACAATATGTCAAAAAGTAGGTCATGGCCCTGTTAGGGAGCACAAAAGACCCACCAGGATTCCCCGCAGGTATTTAATGGGGCCGCCTTTGCCTTCTTTCCCCTTTGTTTCTTTTCTGCGCTGCTGCCTGTGACAGGGAAGGATGGGGCCCCAGGGAGCTCTCTGTATCCTTCTCTGTGACATCTCCTCTCAGCCTTCTCCCTGCACATATCAACCTCACTAGCACCTCAGCTTCTAATTTTAGCTTCTGTTTTGCATTTTGTGCAGCATAAGGAAATATAATGCAGAATTTAGGCAGGGAGAAGTCAGGCTGTTTTCTTCCCCATAAATTGGCAGCGATCCATATTTGAGGGCTGAAGGCTGATAGCTGTCAGAAAAACAGGGAATAACAAAATGGTTGTGCCTTCATCCGCATTAAAGAGCAGTGTCTTTAGCTAGAACCTATCCTTTTACCTCTGCATGGATGGCTGGTCGCATGACTTCAGAAACCATGACACTAACTCCTGGTTTTGTAGAAGTTCGAAATGACACAGATAATCAATCATGTTGGAAGTGTGAGTATGTGTGTTTGTGTGTGTGGGTGTGTGGGTGCATTTGGGGGGCAAGGAGGATTATTTCATATAAGACACTTCATTAGAGAGGTGCCTGAGTGGCTCAGTTGGTTAGGCTTCCAACTCTTGATTTCGGCTCAGGTCATAATCTCTGGATTTTGAGATCCAGCCCAGAACTGGGCTCCATGCTCAGTGGGGAGTCTGCTTGAGATTCTGTCCCTCTGTTTCCCCCACCTCATGCTTTCTATCTCTGTCTCTCTCACATAAATAAATGAATCTTTACAAAAAGTACTTAGAATCAGTGATGTGTCAAGACGAGAAGCTAGATAGATCTGCATTCACAAACAGGCAGAGGACCATATCTTATACCCTGTGTTATGTGGATTGTCTCCTTGTGTGTCTTTTAAAGGATGGAGCAGAACTTTGGGAGCGGACAAGATCAGTACTATTCCAGCTTTGGTAGTATCATCATCATCTGAGAGCTCGTGAGGGATTCAGGATCTTGGGGCCCAGACTCTGCTCCTACTGAATCCCAATCATTGGAGGGTGAGGTCCAGAATCTCTGTTTTGCCATGTTCTCTAATGACTGTTATGCATGCAAAAGTTTAAACATCACTTAGCTTGATGATATCTCAAGGACCTTTCTGTTCAATTAAAAGTTACTTAGTTCCTATGGTTTTTAAAATGCCTTTTCAAATGGGGTTGCTGCAAATTTCATCAGTGAAACAAAACCAAACCTGACCTTTGTCATTGTGAAATATAGCACACAGAAAAGTACAGAGATGAATTATATGAAGGGAACCCTAGAAAATGAAATGAATGATAATAAAAGTACGCCTGTCTTATTTCCACCCAGGTCAAGAAGTAGAACCTTGCCAGAACCCTAAAAGCCCATTTTCCAAAGGAATTCCAACCCCCTTTTCTGCCCAAAGGGAACCACTCTCGTGGCTTTTGTGGTCCTCACTACCTTTCTTTCTTTTATATTTTTACAATCTAAAAATACATCCCTAAATAGCAGAAGGTAGTCTTGCCTGTTTTTCCCCTTTATCTTAATGGAATCACAGAGGACACGTTCCTTGGTGTCTGGTTTCTTTTGCTCAATCTTTTGTCTGCAAGATTTCATTAAGCTTTCAATACAATAATTCTTGTCCTTCGTATAGCTGCAGTGTCCTCTCATTGTTTTTGGATCCATAGTGACACCCAGAGAAGCACAGAAAGTAATTTTCCTTTAGAATTACAGCAAATTAAAATTCATTTGGTTAATAAGAATTTCATGGTGCTCTTGAGCTAACCATTAATTCCCCAGGATGTTGCTGAATGGGGACTGGGAATTATTGCTGCCAAACTCTAACTGTGTTCTCTATGGCAGGGATGAGGCCAAGGAGATGGTTGGGAGGTGGCATCTCATGAAAAGAAATGCACAGACTTGGAGCTCCCAGGGACCTCAAAAGCCAATATTCAACCAGCATGTGCTATTGGATCAGGTAGGGGATGACCTGGGGCTGTTTCAAGGCAACACATGTTTGCCTGAATGGTAGTTTCACTCAGGTTTTCTGATCTAGCACACAGACAGCAACTGTGCATCAGGCACGTGACAGAAAGTGTAGAAGAGACACAGCATCTAAGGCACAGTTACTGTCAGTCTTTCCTCCTCCTCTGCCCCTGACTCTTGTTCCCCACTGAGGTTAAGAGCATAGCCTTCTGAGTCAGACCAAACTGGGTTCTGGTCCTGGCTCTGCTACTTACCAACTATGTGACTTGAAGCTCATTTTTTATCTTAAAAGTGGAGATTATAATAATAGTATATACCTCAGGGTGCTATCTTTTTTTTTTTCTTTTTCTATCTTGGTATTAATTAAGAAATGGTTGAAAAATGCTTAACATAGCATATGGCTAATAATAATTGCAGCTAACAGTGAATTAATTAATTCTTTCTTTCTTTCTTTCTTTCTTTCTTTCTTTCTTTCTTTCTTTCTTTCTAGATCTTATTTATTTATTAGAGCAAGAGTGCACAAGCAGGGGAAGCAGGCTCCCTGCAGAGCAGGACGCGATGTGGGGTTCTGTCCCAGAACCCTGGGATCGTGACCTGAGTTGGAGGCAGATACTTAATGACTGAGCGACCCAGGCACCCCCAGTGATTGCTTTCAATGCGCAGGTTCTGTAACCCTATGTGATTGGTTCTGTTGTTAGCCTCACTTTCAGATGAGGAAACTGCGGCACAGAGAGGTTAAGAAACCTGCCTTGGGACCCCATGGCTAGTGTGGGATAAGAGCAGTCTACCGCCAGATCTTTGCTTTAAACCACTCTGTATATGGCTCGGTAACTGTTCCATATTTTTTTAAATCATCGTTTTATGTCTAGGCTTTGGTACTGTTGGTGCATTTCTCTCATAATTTGTGTCTCACCTCTCGCGTGCCTTCTAGCACAGCCAGGGTCCTCCCAGCTGCCCATCCCAGATCAGTCTGGGACAACACATGAGACTGGCTTTGGAATTTGAGGATTGTTCTCTCTGCTTGTTATACGATGCTCTTTTTCATTTGTCCTTCACAACAGAAGCTGGTAACAACAACGGTCCTGCTCGGTGCATACCAGAGGGTCTTAGCTGTCACTTTCTGAAACACCAGCTTGCTCATGGCCGTCGTGCCTTGCTGAATCGGGATTCTGTAGTGGGGAGTGGTCAGAATGGTTCAAGGCTTGGAAAATGGTTTAGAAAGGATGGCTTGAAGGAAATGGCAGTTATTTGGCCGTGACATATTAGGGGCTCTAACTTTGAACAATTTCCTCTGCCCACATGTGTAAAAAAAGGCAGCAGCACATAGAAAGGGAAGAGCTTGACAGAATGTTTTCCTTCTGTTGATGACAAAGACTCAGTGCCCTGGAAGAAGATACTGAGGGGCTCTTGGGAACAGACTGTGTTTTCTGGGCAGTAACCTTGGCAGCTTTAGATGGGGGTGAACACCTCTCTTCTTTTCCCACAGTTTTGTGATAAGGACATTGTATTCTCACATTTCTAAAGGCCTTCTACAGGATGGTAAGTAGAATCACAGCCCCTCAAAATGTCCATGTCCCAACCTGTGGAATCTGTTGATTAAGGGGGGCCCACCAGTGTTCTTCTAAGAGAAGAGGGAGGTAGGAGAGTCCATTTCAGAGAGATGCCGTGGGAAAGACTCCACTGGCCACAGCTGGCTTTGAAGATGAAGGAAGAGGGCCATGAGTCGAGGAATGTGGGCACCTCCAGAAGTTGGAAAAAACAAGTCAATAGATTGTCCTCTAGAGCTTCCAGAAAGAAATGCAGGCCTGCTGATACCTTGAGATCCATGTCAGACTTCTGACCTATAGAGCGATAGGATAATAGATTTATGTTGTGTTAAGCCGCTTAGGTTTGTGATAATTTGTTACAGAAGCTGTAGAAAATTAATACACACAGTTTAACCCATATGGCAAGAATATAATTTGGTGGGTTGAGTGGGGGGAGGGATTTTTAATCTTCTCTCCCAGCCTGGCTTCTGTATCTCGAGTTCATGAGACTCAAAAGCCCAGGTGTATGTGTTGGTGTGGCATGAACAGTAGTAACAGGGGATAAGTACCTCAGTTTTTGAAGCTGTCTTCTAAGCTACTTGTCAGGTAATGCACTCTCCGATGTCCCCTGGGATCGAGAGGGGAGGGTGCACGGGGACTCTTAGTCCTCCCACTGTCACCACCCCAGAGCCTCTGCAGCCAGAGAAGCTTCAGAGGAGAAGGTGGTAGGGCTACTTTTCAAAGGCAGCATGAATGGGTATGCTGACTTCCTATGCTTCTCTGGAAGTCTCCTTAACCAGTCATGACCTGGACTTTGGAGCTTCCTTGCCCCCTTCCAGCTCCAGCCACTGCTTAGAGAAGTGAGTTTTTCCACTTGTGCTGACTCATGTCTCAGATTGCAACGTGGAGCCGCAGACTGATTCACAGAAGGAGGGGGGAGAACAAACCAGCATCATCACAAAATGTACCACGTCTCAGTTGAAGAAGTGACATCACAAAATGTTCTAACTGTGCCTGTCTTATATAGATTAATGTAAAGACACGGAATTCCAAACTGCAGACTGGAAGAAAGTCTATCTATATTTTCCTATAAACTGTATATATAGCCTTTTAAAAGAAAAAGAAAACTTTGAACAAGAAGAAAGAAAATCAAATCACCTTTTAAATACAGTTTCCCTGAGCTGGTTTGTGAGGCCATTTCAAGGGCCTGGTGGCTGAGTGTAGACCTGTTTCTTTTACAGGCTGGGTTAGCTGGCCCAGGATCAGAAGTACTTGATTTTCTGGTTTTGGCCAGAAAGGAATGGCCAAGAACATTCCCAGGGGTAGAAAAGTTCCTGCATTTGTCATCAGACTTAGGCAGGAGGCTCCTTTGCCATCTGATCCCAGGCTGGCCAGTCACGGTCCCCAACCCCCTTGGACTGGAGGCCCCGCTCCTGACACTCCCGTTCCTACAAGGGTAGTAAGTGCTCCTCCAGCTCTCGTGGGGAGTGGCTCGGGGCAGTCTGGGTAAGGAAACCAGGCTGAAGAGCCAGTTTACCTATGCTGGGGCTCCTGGGTCCTACAGGTTGGGCTGAGAAGTCTCCTGCTGAACGGAAACCCATAATACTGTCCAGGTGCAGTAAAGGCCCCTGTGGCACCTTGTCCCCACAGAGCAGCTGCCACCGCCACTGTGTCTCCTCTCCCCACTGTAGGCAGACTGATGGAAGCTTCCCCAGGGAGACCTGAGTAGTCAGGGATGCTAATGAGCAGGAAGGTCACCATAACCTCACCTGAGGTTCGAGTCTGTTGTCAGTGAGTACTTAGGGGGCTTGAGCTCAATTCCACAGTGTCCCCAGATTTTAGAAACCATGGTGGTGGAGCTCTGAGGGGTCCTCTTCTGTGAGTAAGCAATGCTTTCCTGACAGGGAAGAGAATATACTTTCGCCCATTCTAGGCTTGGTCCAAGCTGTTTCCCCTCCTTCTAGAAGAAGCAGGGAGCTCTTTTGCTGGTGAGCCCTTTTATTTCTCTAATGACAGCGCAGGACTGAGCCTGTCTCTCCCTGTCAGATCACTGTCTTCCTCCTCCCCAGGCCAGCCCTGGGGTTTCACCCAGGTCCTAGAATCATGGTGCGGCCAGGCCTACTGTCCATGGACCATCCACTGAGCTCCTGGGCATGTGCCCCCATTACTCTGACTGCAGGTTTTCACTCTACAGCTTGTTCTCCAGAAACCAATCTCCCCATCTTGATAGGTGCCAGACTCTTCCCACTTTCCCTTTTCGGCTTTGAGCTATTTTATTGCTCCACAAACTGCCCTTGAGTGTTGGCAGAAGAAATCAAACAAAGAAGCCAGAGTCATGAGCAGCTCTAATGACTTCTCTGGCAGAGGAGAACTTTGATTCATGGTGAAATGAGAGGTGGGGATTATCGGTTATAATTATCCTTGCTCCTTCAACCCATATTTACTCTGTTATAGGAATGCAGGCCTAGCCCTGCAACTCCAGGGTTTCTCCATCCAGAGATCTGTTTCCACAGAACAGCGCAAGCTGCAAGGCTGGGCCCAGAGCCAGAGGCCATGTGGATGCAGTGAACAGCAGGGTCAGGTTCCGGAAGAGCCTCTGCGGGCTGGTGAGACACTGCCGAGGCAGCCTGGCTCCACGTTACCCCCCTGGGGATGTGCTACTCTAGAAAAAGCCCAGAGGTCAACTGGGGGGCTTCTGTCTCTTCCCCTGCACGCTTAGGTTTAGAACAACACTGGTTTGGCTAGTGCAGCTTTTCTAAAGCCAGTGGTGTTGAAGTGGGTGGGGGTCTGGACTCCTAGCCCTGCAGCTCTGGGCTCAAGTCCTGCTTAATCACTGGGTGACGTGAGGCTCGTGAGTCTGAGTTTCTTCATCTGCACTACCCTCCGGGAGTGCTGTGGGGTTGGTAAACGAAGCAACCTGTGTCAAGCATTTAGTCAATAATAAACGTTCAGTCAGTACTGCTTTTATTAGTAATAGTATTCGTCATCATCGCCGACATCATCGTCACAGCCCAACAGGAGGCTGGTAAGGGGGGGCCTGGGATAGTGCTAAGCAAGCTCACCCGGAGAGCCTTCGAGCTCTTTACAAGGCCCGGTACCCTGTGCCTTGACTTCAGTAGCACTAAATTAGAAGGTCCAGCTCCAGTGTTCACTTTCTTTTGATTGTCATCACTGGAGCAGGGTCCCCAGAGGCCTGTTGCAATCCGCTGCCTCTGGTGGTTAAAGCAGTTTTTAGAGCTGAGCCTGTCTGCAAAGCCAGACTTCACGCTGAGTCATACTGCAGGGTCGAGGCCAGTCACCAGGACAAAAGGCAGGCAGCCATCGTTCAGATGAATAGCCATGGTGTACAGAATATTTTTCAAGGGGATTTTAGTGCATGTTTCTGTTTAATGCGTCTAGAAGAAAGAAGGGTGGAATGGGGGTTAACATTTCTTAAACACCACCCACCTGGCCCTAGGTTGGGCTTTAATTTTTTTGAGCCCCACCCACGTTATCCAATGGGGACTCCCACCTCTTAGACAGCCCCAGACACCACCCCCCCCCCCGCCATATGTCCTTGAGAGGAATCTCTGACACCCAGCAGAGGGTGGGAGGTGGCTGTGAAGGGAAAGCTACTAGATGGGGGGGAGGGGAACAGTCTTCCCCCTGCCCCCTCCCTGCAGACACTCTCAAAGTGAAATGATGGGAACAAGAGTGGAAAGCATTCATTTCTGCCTGAGATTGAGAGGTGTCACAAGAGGAAGTGACCCGCGATCAGGACTATGCCATGAGAACTGTCTTCCATAGTTGCTATGGATATATATATTACTTCTACTGTCTATTTGAGTCTAGGGTATGAGGATGTTGCTAAAAAATGCTTCATCATTATCTCTGTACTTAATTTCTGTTGTACAATCCAGAAAGAGTAGGGTTAAAGTGAAGTAGCTTCTTACATGCAAATATTTCAATATTCTCTCAGAAATTATTGGAAAATAAAAAGCAACTTTGCAACTAGCAAATTTCCCAATGTTTGCAGGCAGACAAGTGAAAAGAAAGGTAATGCACTTTAAAAAAAAATCTGTATTTTTCCTGAATTGAGTTTGGCTCTCGATTTTATTATGGACACAATTTGTATTTATTTAAAGAATGAGGCGAATAAAGATCTAAATGGATGTATATGTCTCTTAAAATGGATTGACATTGGTCTGCATTATTGGTAATCAGGAAATGCTGTTTGGGAACATTTGTTTTCTTCATCAGCAAGAATTTTTTTGAGCCTTTATTGGCTCTGATATGTCACAAGGTATGCATGGTGTTCTGCTTCTTTTGACATTATTGTAACCTTGGGTAAAAATCTATCTTAAGAAAATGGGAGGCTGGAAGGGATTCTAAGGAATCATCTGGCCTAGCCTGCTTCATTTATAGCTGCAATCATTCATTCTTTCTTTCCTTTTTAAATATTTTATTTTTTAAAGATTTTTAAAAAAATTTATTTGACAGAGATCACAAGTAGGCAGAGAGGCAGGCAGAGAGAGGCGGAGGGAAGCAGGCTCCTTGCCAAGCAGAGAGCCCAATACAGGGCTCGATCCCAGGACCCTGAGATCATGACCTGAGCCAAAGGCAGAGAGGCTTAACCCACTGAGCCACCCAGGTGCCCCAAATATTTTATTTTTTAAAGTAATCTCTACCTCCAAAGTGAGGCTTGAACTCACGGCCCCGAGATCAAGAGTCACAGGCTCAGTGGACTGAGCCAGCCAGGCACTCCTACAATGGTACTTTCTATTGGTAAGAGAGAACCTCTGAAACTGAGATTCCAGATTTTATTTTTTAAAATAATTTGTTCCACTATTTAGCATTCCTTCTTTACCCATAGTTTTCTCTTACTGCTTATGAATGTAAGCTGAATGTCTCACTCCTCAGCAAAGAGGCAAATGGTCACCCCTGCCCCAGGAATAAATAATACCCTTCCCCAGGTCTAGGGTTTTATTAGGGTGTTCCTTCAGTCTCCTCTTCCCTTGACTTATTCTCGTTTTCCAATATCTAGAAGATACTGACTCTGCCGGAAGACCTTGTGCCTGGCCGGGCGCCTGGGCCATACCTGCTCTGAGTCACTTGCCATGCCCTCTCTTCCCCTGATGGACCCCTGGCATGAGGACTGCACAGTAACGCCCCCTTGCTCTAGCGAAATCCCCACCCTGCTCAGGCTCTTCCTTTTCTAGAGGGTGTTTCTTCAGCATAGTTGGTGAATATCTGTCATAAAACATGTCAGAGGGCAGAAATTCCAGGGACAGACATTCTCATTGAAGCCGAGTTAGGTGTTTTCTCTTCAGGGCCCACCTGGGTCCATGAGGCCACAGGTGTCAGATCTTCTACAGCACGGGAGATCTGTGAGGAAGGTGCAGTACTGGAAGCCATCAGGGCAGTAGAAGCTGTGTGTGTGTCACCCTGAGCAAGTTACTATCAGCGATGACAGTACCCAAAGTTGTATTTGTCACCAAAGGGCCCAGGCTCTTCGGGGATGTTCTCTTAGGCTGGCATCCGCTTGCTGGCCTTGGCATTATGGCTTGTGATTTTGGACATTTACTGCCTTTTGGAAGGAAGTCAGCACTCTTTTGTAGATAGCTGGGTTGTTTTTTCTTTTCTTTCTTTCCTTTTTAAAAAAATTTCAAGATTCTAGGAGTTTGTAGTTTATCAATCTTTTTAAGAACTATGGCTGAAACATTTCCTAAGTGGGTGAATTTAAAAAGAAGAGTTCATTCTGTAGATTTTATGCAACTTCATTTCTCATAATTTAGAAATGGTACTTGGAGCAGAGCCTACTGTCACTAGAAAATACCACGGGCTTGAAAAACCTTCTGGTCTTGACCTTGTCTTTGCCATTTTCTTGGAAACATATTTAGCACGGAGCTCCTGGAGCTATTCTCTGAGGAATCTAACAGTTTCTGCAGACCCTGTATTCTTAGTATTTTCTACAATCTTCACCATGGAAGTTGGTCCGCTATTTATTTCTTTTTAGGGTCAGAGTAATAAAAGAGGAGAGATAGGTAAGGATAGAGACAAGGCCCAAGGGAAGACTTTTATTATCATCGCTTCCCCAATCCCTCCACGAGAGCTGCTCTCCTTGACGCTTCTACTCAAAGTACAGTCAAAACAAAAGAGTAACAACAACAACAACCCCGCCTACCCATGGCTACCAAGGGACTTTCTGTTTCTAATACATTTCGGTTCTCAATATATAATTCATGTACACACACATACACACACACGTGCATGTGTGTACGCGCGTGCGCACGCACACACACACACACACACACACACACACACACACACACACACCAGTAGAATTCTAAGCTCATTCTCCACCCTGCTTCCTCTCCACCATGGCAGGAAATAGGCATTCAAGTTACTAGGTGCTCACCAGCTTAGATTTGTAGAATATAGGCCAATATTTTTAAATGCTTACTCACACTTCCCTAAAACTGTATATATATGCATACAAACATGTGTAACTTAATTTAACATGATAAGGAAAGTGTGATTTATAGTTAAAACCAAGGCTGTAAAATAGTGGAGCTTGTCCAGAATTGGATGCACCCCATTGTAGCCTTTGCTGACTCACTCTGAAAGTATCTCACAATCTCTGGTTTTGTGATTGTAATTGGTAGGGGGAGGAATCTTGCCTTGGGATCTGTGTTTGTCCAGGGAGTGGCATGGACATTCCTGATGCTCATGGGTCTAAGGTCTCTGCATGCCCAGAGTACACTTTATCTACCCAGAGCCTGACTGACATCTCTCTCCACTTCATTATCTGTTCAGTCTGGAGTACATGACCTCGTTCTATAAATACCAGCCGTGTTTAAATAAAAGCTGCCTTGGAGCGGTGGCTACTGCAAATCCCCCAGATGCACAGGGCAGGCAGTCCCTTCATCGCTGGGAGGTTTGATCTGCCCTCCCTCTGGGAGAGGGAACAGAGGCATGGGGGTAGGGTCTAGAGCTGCCCCCACTCACTCTTTCTTTCCACAAATGTATGAGGCCCTGGATGAGGACTTTGGGCAATACAAAGATGAATAAAACTCAGTGCCAGCTTTCAAGGAGCTTACAGTGTGGTACAATAGAGGAGACTGCACAGATAATTATGTTTTGAGAAAGAAAGAAGAACCATGGGGCACGAAGGGCAGGAGGAACAGTTAGGAATTGAGAGGCGCATGAGCTCTCTCCCAAGTGGGACACACTGAGAGCATTGCGGAGGACGTGCCCATCATCATAAAACGTTACTGCAACATTATTAACCATTCCCTGTGCTGCACTTTACATCCCCATGACTAATTTATTTTATAACTGTACCTCTTAATGCCCTATATTCCACCCATCCCACCACCCCCTGGCAAACACTTGTTTGTTCTCTGTATTTATGAGTTTGTTTTTGTTTTGTTTTCTAGGTTCCATATGTAAGTGTAATCATATGGTATTTATATTTCTCTGACTTATTTCACTTAGTGTAATACCCTCTAGCTCCATCCATGTTGTCACAAATGACAAAAATCTCATTCATTTTCATGGCCAGGTATATTTGTACCACATTGTCTTTATCCATTTTCTCTTGATGGAGACTTTGGTAGCTTCCATATCTTGGCTATTGTAAATCATGCTGCAATAAACATAGGGGTGCATATATTCTTTCAAGTTGGTGTTTCCATTTTCTTCTGGTAAATGCCCAGAAGTAGAACTGATGGATTATATGGTATTTCTATTCTTAATTTTTTGAGGAAGCTCCATACTGTTTTCCATAGTGGCTGTACCAATTTATATTCCCAACAACAGTGTATAAGGGTTCCATTTTCTCCACATACTCACTCAATTTGTTATTTCCTGTCCTCTTTAACACTAGCCATTCTCATTGGTCTGAGGTAATATCCTACTGTGGTTTTGATTTGCATTTCCCTAATGATTATTGATGTTGAGCATCTTTTCAATGTATCTTTGGCCGCTTGTATGTCTCCTTTGGAAAATGTCTATTCAGGTCCTCTACCCCCTCAATTTTTTGTTGTTCATTGCCATTTGCACGGAATATCTTTTTTCTGTATATGTCTTTAGGTCTTTTTTTTTTTTTTTTAAGTAGGTTCCATGCCCAGTGTGGAGCCCTGTGCAGGGCTTGAACTGATGACCCTGAAATCAGGATCTGAGCTGAGATCAAGAGTTGAATGCTTAACCAACTGAACCATCCAGGTGGTCTTGTCTGTAGGTCTTTAATGAGTTTCTTATAGGCAGCAGATAGATGGATCTTGTTTTTTTATCCTTTCAGTCACCCTATGTCTTTGGATTGGAACATTAGTCCATTTATATGTAAAGTAATTATCTATAGGTATGTACTGATTGCCATTTTGTTATTTTCTGGTTGTGGTTCTTCTGTGTTCCTTTCTTCTCTTGTTCCCTTCCCTGGTGATTTGATGACTTTCTTTAGTGCTATGCTTGGATTCATTTCTCTTTACTCTTTCTACATATATTATAGGTTTTTGCTTTATGGTTACCATGAGGTTCACATATAATATCCTATTATACAGTAGTCTATTTTAAGCCAATGGTCATATGAGTTCAAAGGCATTCTGAAAGCACTACATTTTTATACCCCCATCACCACATTTTATGTATATGATATCATATTTTACATCATTTTATTTTGTTTATCCTTAACTAATTATTGTAGATACAGTGATTTTACTACTTTTGTTTGTTTTTTAACCTTCATATTAGCTTTATAAGTGATTGATCTATAGCCCTCACTATATGTTTGCTCTTACCAGGGGATTTTTTTCTTTTATAATTTTCTTACTTCCAGTTATGACCTTTTCTTTTTCTGCTTAAAGAAGTTACTTTAGCATTTTTGATAAGGCTGGTTCTTTAAGTTTTATTTGTCTGGGAAACTCTTTATCTCTTCAATTCTGAATGAGAAACTTGCTGGATTTTCTTGGTTGTGGGTTTTTCGCTTTCAGCACTTTGAATATATCATGCTACTCTCTTCTGGCCTGCAAAATTCCTGCTGAAAATCAGCTGATAATTTTATGGGTATTTTTTGGTATGTAATCAGTTAAATTTTTCTTGCTGCTTTTAAGATTCTCTCTTTAGCTGTGACTTTTGATATTTTAATTATGTGTCTTGGTTGTGGACCTCTTTGGGTTCACCTTGTGTGGGCCTCTGTGCTTTCAGGACCTAGATATCTGTTTCCTTCCTCAGGTTAGGGAAGTTTTCAGCTATTATTTCTTCAAATAAGTTTTCTGCCTCCTTCTGTCTCTCTCTTCCCCTTCTGAGACTCCTACAATGTGAATGGTAGTACACTTGATGTTGTGTGAGGGATCCCTTAACTTACCCTCATTTTTAAAAATTCTTTTCTTTTTGTGCTGTTTAGCTTGAATGATTTCTACTATTGTCTTTCAGATCACTGACATGTCTTCTGCATCCTCTAATTTCAATTATTGTATTCTTCAGCTCTGATTGGTTCTTTTTAATATTTCTATCTCTTCGTTGAATATCTCACTGAATTCATCTACTCTTCTCTCAAGTTCAGTGAACATCTTTATGACCATTACTTTGAACTCTCTATTGGGTAGATTGCTTATCTTGGTTTCATTTAGCTGTTTTTTTTCCTCTGGAGGTTTGGTCTTATTTTTTCATTTGGAATAGATTCTTCTGTTTCTTTATGTTTGTGTTTATTTCTATGAATCAGATGGATCAGTTAGGTTTCCTGGTCTTGAAGGTAGTGGCCTTACATAGGAGCCTGGTGGGGCCCAGAAGCCCAATTCCGCACCCTCTCCAGTCACCAGAATGACGCACTCAGGGAAGTGTCTCCTGTGTGGGTTGCATGAGTCCTCCTGTTGTGGTGGGCCCATGATTGCTACAGGCACACTGGTGGGTTGGGTTGGCCTTGGCCTGGATGGCTTAGAGGCCCAGTTGTGGCTGATGCAGGCATGATGGTGGGTGGGTTAGCCCCTGGTGTGGTCTGACTATGAGACCAGGTCATTACTGTTGTTCTTCCTCCCTGTGACGGTATCACTTTTAAGGGGTGCTGGTCCTGGCTGAGGCTTCGTGTAGGGTGTGGCAAGATGGGAGCCTCCTTGGAGGGACACCTGTGGGGTACGCATGTTGGGCAGGATGGGTCCATAGGGAAATGTCAGGGCAGGGCAAGTGGTGCTGCAAGGTGGATGGAGAATGTTAGAATTGGTGCCCACCAGTGTCTGGCTAGCTAGGCTGAAGGAGGGTAAGAAAAATGGTGCCCATCTGTGCTTCCATTCCCCCTGAAGGTTCCTACACATCCCTGCCCCTCTGGTGCATGCTCTATAATTAGTCAATCTTCACATATGGGCCAGGGGCTTCTAAACCCCCACCTCTGTGCTGGATCTTGGAGCAAGTGAGATCCTCCACCCCTGGGATATCCCTCTGGGTTGTGGGTAGTCATACTAGGGGTATTGTGTCTCTGCCCCCCACCCCCGTTCTTCTCAGTGTAGCTTTGTCTTTTTATCTTCAGCTATGGAAATGCTGTTCTCCAGGTTTCTTCTCAGAGCAAGTTGTTCTCTATCAGATTATACCCTTGGTGTGGACATAGGAGAAGGTAGCTTAGGACCTTCTTCCTCTGCCATCTTCTTGACAGTGTTTCTCTGAGTGGAGCCTTTCTGCCATCCTGACTCTTGTGAATCCACCACAGAAGCATGGTTCTAATGCAAAGATGACTCTATCTGGTGCCCCTCCTGTCCCAACACCATCATCTGTGGGCTCATGGCCGCATCTTTGTTGCGGCCAGGGAGGTCTACCTGATGTACAAAGACCATCTCTGTCCCTGCTCTGACTTAACAGTGATATGGCTGCTGTCTACAAGGTGTTGGGGTGTTTCCTTTGGGGCTGTAGTGAGTCAGTTGCTGGCGGACCAGGGCCAAGTTCACCAGCCATCTGCAGCTCAGCTTCCTGGTGGTGTATGACCCTGACTTGAGCCTCATCAACTCCTCCCTCTAAGTGCAGGTGGAAAACATGTGCAGGGGAAGCCCCACTAACCAAGTCCAGACTGTCTACTCCAGACGTTCCTCTTTTGGGTTATACTGCATGATGTTCCTGGAGCTCTACATGCAAGCACAGCTCTGCTGGAAATGGGCACAACTTCTGCGGTCCATGGTGCAGTTCTTCCTGCTGGCCTTTGCACTCTATGTTGGCTACCCTCTCGGGTCTGACCACAAGCAGCACTGGAGCAATGTCCTCATTGGCTTCCTGCAGGGGGCACTGGTGGCCATTTCCTTTCAAGTCCTAGCCTCTGTAGGGCTGCCTAGAGGAGGAGCTGGAACCAAAGCCCAGGCTGTTATTGACGCTGACCCTGGGTGAGGCTGACTGCAACCACCATGGGTACCAGTCTGTCCCTCCTGAGACTGGACCTGTCTGTGTGTCCAGCCAGGGCTCAGGCTGTGCATCAGCGTGTTCATGGCCCTGGCAGGGCCCTCCCCTGGGGTGGCCATGAGGGCTCTGGACAAGCTCCAGGTGCTCCATGCTGGCTGCAGGAGGGGCTTCCACTAAACTCACCTCCTGTGCCCTGGACCAGTGGCCTGGGGCTGTACAGAGCCACTGCAGTGTCTGGAAGGGGCATCTTGTCCTCTTAGCTCCCTCAGAACTCCCTTTTGTTGGATTGGATGAGGGGGACCGAGAGATCTAAATAGATGCTGTTTTTGTAAAGTGTAACCTATACGTCTTTGTTGACTTTTAGTAAAATGAGTGTTTGCTTGAAGATGATGTCAGCCTCTGTTCCCCGTGGCATTGTTCCTACAGTAGAGGGGGAGCTGCTTGCTTGTGGGGGCCTTGGCTGAGTTTAGGGCTCAGAGTAGCTGGTTGCAATGTTGTCGTTTGGAGATATGGGGAGAGTGGTGACTCTTTTCCCTGGCTTCATTCTGTGTAACTCTTCATCTTGCTATTGATTCATATTTATCCCATCCTTTAATAAACTGGTAAACGTTAAAAAAAAAATACACAAAAGTCCCAAAACAAACAAACAAAAAACCTGTACTAAATTGTTTTGGATTCAATAAAGGCTAATTACACTTTTTTTTTAAACTACATCAGTTATTATAGTGATAATAAGTACTATTTTCACAGAAGCTTAATAATATTACACCTCTCAACTGAGAAGCTACCATGATAAATCTCACTAATATTATTAAAATAGATTCTTTTGTGGTTTTGAATACATCCTAACATTGATTTTCAAAAAAATATATTTTTTTTCTGATTGAATAAAGAATACTTTTCATAAGAGATTCCAAGGAGTATAGAAATATATAGGAAAAATAAATTATAATTTCATCTCTGAAAATAGCTCCTATTTTTAAAAAATGTTTATTTATTTATTTACTTGAGAGAGAGAGTATGTGAGTAAGGGGGAGGGGCAGAGGGAAAGACTCTCAAGCAGACTCTTTCCTGAGATCATGACCTGAGCTGAAATTAAGAGTGGTGGCTTAATTAGCTGTGCTCCCCAGGTGCCCCCAAAATAGCCCCTATTAACAGCTTAGGCTATCTTTCTTCAGTTTTTTGGTTTTTTTTTTAAGACTGTATTTGTTTATTTGAGAGACAGAGAGAGAGCACAGGAGCAGGGGGAAGGGGCAAAGGGAGAAGCAGACTCTCCACAGAGCAGGGAGCCCAATACAGGACTCGATCCCAGGACCCTGATCACAACCTGAGCAGAAGGCAATTGGTTAACCAACTGGGCCATGCAGGTACCCGCTCAGATTTTTTTTTCGGTGTGTATACCAACAAGTATAGTAATTATTACTTTACTGAAATATGATCCTACTATATATACTGTTTCGAGTATGTTCAAAACTTGTTTCTGTTCTTTCAATACCTGAAGATACATTTGAGTATCAATACCTAAAGATCCACTTTATTTCGTGACTGATTCATTATATGAATCTAACATTATTTGTCTATACCCACTTCCTGGTTGACAAATATATATGTTACATATTATTATTTTTTTTACAGTTAGTATCTTTAAAGTTCCTTCAATGTCATCTTCATGGAAAACGCCACTTAAAAAATACTGAGAGTGCCATGAGACATGAAAAGAGAAAAAAAATTTTAAAACAAGTGAGTAAATGTTTAAGCAATGATAGAGCTTGGTGCATCCTGGGAATTTCTGGCCAGAGCTCCATAGACAACTTGGCCCAGCTGATGCAATTATAATGTAATCATATGTCAGTGATGCAAGTGTCTAAAATTGCAAACAATGTCTTTGTTTTAAGGAGTTCATGGCATAACCACTTTAGAGACCGTTCATATTACAGCTCTGAAGGGTTTCAGGTTTAGAGAGGTACCTAGAGGCTTTGTTGGGATCTAATGAACCAGCAAGGAGACAACCCCCTGGGCTTCTGCTTCCCTTTCACTGTCTTTATTTTGATCAGTCAGTAGCCCCAGCCCTGAAATCTTTACCATCTCAAACCTGAAGCAGGAGTTGTATTGCAAATGGCTAAATGTATCAAGATTTGATAGAGACGAGCTTCCAGACAGAACCAGTATTAAGATTTATGTGATATGCAATATGTCCTGAAGCTCCACCAGTTTGATTAAAAAGGGAGCTGGAGGCCTTTGGGGAATGACACTTCTAAGAGCTCCCTGTGCTCAACCAGGGAAGACCAGACAAAAGTGACGTGGCAATGCAAAGTAAGAACTTGACTCCATGGTTAGGCCACTCCCAGCCTGGCTTCTGCTAATTTACCCCTTTCCAAACGAGTATAAAAAGCAGGAAGTATGCTGGTGCTTGGTGACTCCATGAATGCCATTAGCTTTGTTGAATTTGGACTCCTTTATAGGAAATGTTCTAATGTGTGTGAATGTTGCATCATTTAGAGCTGCATGTTAGTGGGACGAATGCTGCAGATGGGACTTTAGAATAACTTTTTAAAAATAAATCATTGTGTCATTAGATATGAATAAAATGTAAGTCTGCATGACATCCCAGATGACCCACAGTGTGAGCAGGCAACGTTGACAAGGCTGCAAGAAATTAGTAATAAGAATATTTTTTTTAAAAGATTTTATTTATTAATTTGACAGACAGAGATCACAAGTAGGCAGAGAGGCAGGCAGAGAGAGAGGAGGAAGCAGGCTCCCCACTGAGCAGAGAGCCTGATGTGGGGCTCGATCCCAGGACCCTGGGATCATGACCTGAGCCGAAGGCAGAGGCTTAACCCACTGAGCCACCCAGGCGCCCCAGTAATAAGAATGTTAATAGTCAATTTTACTTAGCCCTCCATGCCAGGCTCTATTCTAGGCATTTACATGAATTTCCTCATTTAAATCTCACCAGGATCTTATGAATTTAGGTAAGGTTATTATTCTCCTTTTATAATTGAAGAAGCTGAAGCGTGGAGAGGTTGATAGACTGGCCCAGTGTCACATACCTAATAAGAGTAGAACTGTGATTCAAACCCAGGCAGTCTACCTCTGGAGTCTGCACCACTAGCCACTGCTATGTCCGAGAAATTTAAAACTTCAAAGTCAAGATCAGATCAACTGAGGTGCAGTGAGCTCCCCCAGAACCCCGATGAGGTCTTGCAATACCATCTCCCATGGAAAGGAGCCACGCTGATTCAGGTCTGGGGCAGGAATTGAACAAGAGAAACTCGAAGCAACTTGTCACATAGATAGTTGAGGAAGCTATCAAAGTGTACTAGAGTTGTTTCAAACGAACCAAAGAGCCAACCCAGCGAGGTTCCCACTGGCCAGAGATGGGACTATTTGTGCATTAAGAGGATAATAAATGGCAATAAGTTGAAACATTAAATATGTTTAAGTCTATGAGTTCATAATGATGCTCAAAAAATTGGTCCCATCTAGAAGATGACTGGGAGGCAATTAATTATTGATTTGAAAACTGATATATAAATTCTATTATTTTTTCATAGCTTTTGATGTCACTTATATCCCTGGGTAACTGGATAATGCACGAGGTGAAGCTCCTCCTTATAGAAATATTCCAGCTCCTAAATGACAAAGCAGTGATGAAATTAGAGTAGCACCTTTCTGCAACTCCCTAAGAATTAATGTGTCTAGACCTTGAACATCACTGATTGTTTCTAACATAAGAAAGAGAGAGATAGCCAAACAATATTTACCTCTTCATGGAGGAAGGAAGAACACACCAAGTCCCATGAAGAAGTCCTGCCAAAAAATCCAAATCTCGTCAAGCTGCTCATTCCCACTCCCAATTTCAGCAAGTACAGAGAAGACAGAGGCACGTGTTACACTCTACCATGGGAACACAAACAGCAAAAAACCAGACTGGGAGAAACTCTACAGGACAAAGGACCTGATTTCTTCAATAAATAATTTATAAGAAAAAAAGAGGGAAAGAAAAACCTATAGATTAATGAAAGAGACTCGAAGGGCATATCAACCAATGGCAATGTGTGGGCATTATTTAGATCTTAATTTTTTTTCAGACTATAAAGAATTAATAATTTGATCAATGACTGAATATTTGATAATGTTGAACTATTAATATTTTGAAGTGTAATTATGTGTGTATATATGTTTATGTATGTATACGTACACACACACATATATATATATACATATATATATATATTTTTTTTACATCTTCTCTTTTACTGATGACATAGTATGCTCCCTCTGGGATTTACTTCTAGATAAGATGCAGTGAAGTTGGGGGTAGAGGTGAAACAGTAGGCTGTGAGTTGATAATTATTGAAGTAGGTAATACATATACATATAAGTTTATTAATGTTCTTCCTACCATAGTATATGTTTGAAAATTTTAAATAAAATGTTGTTTTTAAATGCAACAACTAATTTGGGGGCTATACAAGGTACACGCTATTTCTGGTCAAAGAATACCTGAGTGATTTAGCCCTAAATATTTTCCATATTAAGACAAGATGAACTTTACGCTCATGACTTGAATGTATGACTTTCTTGGGCTATGCAATGGAATAAAGAGATTAATTCGAGTAGCTGTTGTTAAATTAAAACGTGAGATCCTTGAGCTAGAAATAGGAAGATAAAAACCAGATGGTACTGTGTCACAAAATATCGTCAGCAGCGACTTAAAATAGTTTGGTAGCTATTGTTTGAAGAGATTCATTTACCATTTAAATGTTAGAATTTTAAGTCCAAATTGATGAATTGCCTTTAAATCTTCACCACAATGTCACCAACATTTGTTAGGGTTCTACTCTGTGCTACATGCTGGGAATCCAGAAATGTTTCTGCCTCTCATGGGGGGAAAATGAAGGAAAACAGGACACCAGTAACCCTAATCAGAAATGGTTGTAGATATGACAGAGCACGCAAGGAGATACTGTAGCTCAGTGCTGGGGTTAGTTCCACCTGGAGTGGTGAGAGTTGGAGAGATTGAGATTGTTTTGGGCAGAGAAAAGGATAGGATGAAGGGCTCTCTCCTAGGGGAAAATATGGGAGGCAGAAAAGATGAGTAGGAACGGTGAGGGCTACAAGCCCTCCACCTGCCCTCCTTGGCTCTGTGGACCCCCCCTCCCATCCCCTTGGGAATCTTACTTTTCATGTGCTAACCTATATGCTTGTGACTCAGAAATTCCTGTCTTCATCCTTGGCCCCTACTGGGAGCTCCAGTACTGCATGTCCAAATGCCTTTGCTTTGTTACGGATTTCACTGCAAATTCAACATGTCCCCAAACCCTACGCATTATTTCCCCCTGAAACCTAGCCTCTTTCTCCTGTAGTCAGTATCTATGCAGGCATCCAAGATACAGACCTTGGAGACCTAGGTGCCCGCATGTCCCGCACCTCCACATCTGATAGCCCACCTTCTCTAAGTCCCCAGCAGCCACCACCTCCTCTGTTCTCCATGGCTCTTGCCTGGGTTCAAGCCTTGCCCTATCTCAGACAATAGCAGTGGTGTTCCACCTCCAGTTTCTTCCTGCTCCAATCTATTTTCTATTCTGCTGTCAGTTTATCAGTGTTCCCAAGTTTCCCTCATAAGACGCACATAGAGTGCTCATGAAAATGCAGATTTCCAGGCTTCCCTTGGATATTCTGATTCTGTGAGTCTAGGTTAGGGCCCTGAACTAGCATGATCCTCAGGGAATTTTGAAAAATGCTGTTGGAACACACATCCCTGCTACAAATCCTTGTAAGACCACCATATAGCACTGCTTTTTTAAAAATTTATTTTTTTAAGCTCCATGCTTGATGTGGGGCTTGAACTCATGTTCCTTAGATCAAGAGTTGCATGCTCTGTTGACTGAACCAACCAGCCACATCCATTGAGCAGTGTTTTAAAGCACTTATTTAAAGGTGATTTCCAGTATGAAATCAGTTTACATTGCAAAGCAGGACAGACACATATTTACATATGCAGAAACAAATGAAATGTCCACAAACCAACTTTTTCTCCTCTGTTCTATTTCACTTTAAAGTAATGATAGGAGCGTTTGGGTGGCTCAGTGGATTAAAGCTTCTGCCTTCGGTTCAGGTCATGATCTCAGGGTCCTGGGATGGAGCCGCGCATCGGGCTCTCTGCTTAGCAAGGAGCCTGCTTCCTCCTCTCTCTCTCTGCCTGCCTCTCTGCTTACTTGTGATCTCCCTCTCTTTCTCAAATAAATATATAAAGTCTTAAAAAAAAATAATGATAGTCAGGGAAGACTCACTAAATTATTTTCAGATTCACAGTCCTGTGGGTTAAAATCCAATTTCCTTAGCTTGTTTTGTCACATTCTAGCTCATATTCACATTCTGCACATACTTCCATATTAAATTGCTACATGGCCATGACTTATTCTATGAGTGATGTACCCGCCATCTAGACCTTGTCTCCACCTCTTGTTCACTTGGTGAACTTTTTTTTTCTTCAAGTCTTTGGTCTGATATCCTGTCCCTTGGGTAAACCCTCCCCTCCCCCTCCACCAAGCCCCAGAGCCACCACGAAGGGCTTTGGCCCAGATGCTCCCTGTGCAGTTTGCACACGGCCCAGTTAGTATTGAGCATCTGCTTCTGTGCCCTGAAGCTGCCTGTTCACCATGCTGGTCACTCAAATTCACCACACTCCTTGACTGTAAGGAGACTTTTGTGAGCCGTTTCTAGAAAGGGACTTGAAAAATGCAGACAGCCACAGAGCGGAAGCCTGATAAACCACGGCCCAGTGGCCTGCGTGAGGGAATGAGCCGGGGCCTGATTCAAGGAGCAATAGAGTGGAGCTTGGACAGGAGACAGAGTGGGAAAGTCGCTGCACATCAGGTTGAGAAAAAGGCCTACATGTCATGCTCGAAGACTCAGATTTTATCTTCCAACTAAAACGGAGGTTTTTTTTTTTTTTTTTTTCCCTAAGTGGGGTTATTTGACTAGAGCAAGGATAGGAATGATAAGAGTTTTATTTTAGGAAGACAGCTCTGCGAGTGTGGTACCTAATGCTGAGAAGGAAGTGGGAGCATAGACCAGAGGCCTTTGGGTTGATACCAATGACTGGGGTAGGGGAGAGACCCTGGTACCATTGGGAGAGACCTGGTGACTGGCAGGGTGTTAGGCATGAGAGAGCAGAGAATCAAAAATAACTTGGAACCCAGCCAAAGAGTCCAGGTCTGCATCAGTAGTGATAAGTCATGCTAATAGTATGTCCCCCAGACATGGTGTGCTAAAAATGGCCCTTGAACTCTCTGGTCTTTTTCCCAATAACCCATAGCAGCAGTCTCATAGTGTGAAAAACATCAAGACAATTCCCAGTTGAGAGACGTTCTACAAAATATCCGACTAGTAGTCCTCAAAACTGCCAAGGTCATCAAAAACAAGGAATTACAGCCAAGAGGAACCTGAGAAGACATAACTAAGTACAGTGTGGTACCCTGGGTGGGATTGTAGAACAGAAACACAAAAAGACGTTAGAAATCTGAGTGAAGTACTGACGTCAGTTAATGTGCCAACATTGGTCTGTTAATTGTAGCAGATGTATCCCACTGTCTAATAAAATGGACCAGGAAGCTGTGATTAGCATCGTGATGTCATGTGGATGTCTCATGTTATGTGAATGATGGTGATGGGGGAAATGCAGAGGCAGCCTTGTGTGGAATAGAAGGTCATTCTGACACCATCATTATTTCATTGGTATTCAAAGTCTGAAGCTTCTTATTTGAATGTCCTTGCTATGTATCTCTTACTTCCAGTTCTGGATACCAATACTCACTGGTATCTATTGGTATCAATACTGGATACCAATACTCACTGGTATCTATATTCATTGGTATCAATACTCATTGGTCTATTCATTTCCTGCCTGCCCCAACTCAAAGGTAACTGTCAGGTCTTAAACTAACACCGGGGTCCCTGTGCCTGGAATGTTACTGCACCAGGTTATCTCTTAGTTGGGTCTTCTCAATCGTTCAGCTCAAGTGTTCCCTCCCCAGAAAGGCTTCCTGGACTACTGGATCTAAAGTAGCCCCTCCCCTCACTCCACGTTGCATGCCCTGTGGTGTTTTCTTCATGCCTCTCATCATGGTCTAAAATTTGCCTGTTTGTGGGGCACCTGGGTGGCTCAGTGGGTTGAGGCCTCTGCCTTCGGGTCAGGTCGTGATTCCAGGGTCCTGGGATCGAGCCCCACATCAGGCTCTCTGCTCAGTGGCAAGCCTGCTTCCTTCTCTCTCTCTCTGCCTGCCTCTCTGCCTACTTGTGATCTCTGTCTGTCAAACAAATAAAAATAAAATCTTAAAAAAAATTTTTTAAATTTGCATGTTTGTTTACTTGCCCGTTATCTGTGACTAACCTTCCCATCAGAATCCAAGTCCCGTCATGAAGGCAGAACCTCATCTGCTTTATCCATGCTTTATTCCGCAGCCCGGAAACGGTATCTAGGCAGGCTCAGGACATCTCTGCTGGGTGAATTCTGGGAAAACACTGTCTTTGTTAGCTCAGGTTGCTATAACAAAATACCATAAACTGGATGGTTTAAACAGCAGACCTTTATTTCTCACCATTCTGAAGGTTGGGAGGTCTGAGATCAAGGTGCTGTTGACATGGTTCGTAATGAAAGTGTTCTTCCTGGCTTGCAGATGACTTTCATCTTGCTGTGTCCTTACGTGGCAGAGAGAGAGAGAGAGAGAGAGATTATAACTCCATCCATCGTGGCTCCTTTTCCTTGGCTACCCAGGTGTGTCAGGGTAGGATTGTGGTGATCGCAGGAGAATGGACTCTTATGGTTTTTCTATGTCCCTCTCATATTCCTGAAAAAAAAAAAAAAATGAAAAGCAAGAATTTTTTTCCCATTATAATTGCTTCCCCAATTCGTTTTCTCCTTAGATGAAGCAAACCATAAAGACCACAGACACATATCTAAATGAAATTGATTTTTTCCTTGGCAGATTTTACAGAGGAGTTAGTTGAAGGGCCCTCTCAGACTGTCTTTCTCTGTCTGGCATCTGGGGAGGGAAGAATTGGCCCCGTTTACCCTTTCATCCTGTTCCTCTTACCAGTTTTTCTTTCCCTCCTTCCCTTCTTTGTCTTTGACTCTTTCCCGATCTGCCTGGTCTGGTGGGGGGAGAGCTGTGGGTGTCCTGCCTCCTCCAGATCCTAGGGAGACACAGGACATGACTGGGGGCTTGTTCCTGGAGAAATGGCCCCTCTATGCTATGCTGGGAGATCACTCTGGGGTTTTGAGAGCCAGGACCTCCCTCAAACACACTAAGAATCTTTCTGGCATGACAGGAGAATGACACTCTCTTGGGGCGTAGGGAGGTTGTTGCTTAATCCATTCAACATTTATTTGTGTGTGGTTATAAGTACATACACATGTATAAGTACACATTCACATGAAAGTAAAACAACAGACATGGACACATATTTTGACCATTTTGAGTTTAATGACGTTTCAGTTGTATTTCTGAGCACTTCAACTACAGAATCTATTAAACTAAGTATTTTTTTAAAGATCTTATATATTGATTTGAGAGAGAGTGTGAGCAGGGGCATGGGTGGTGGGGGCAGAGGGAGAGGGAGAGAATCCCAAGCAGACTCCCTCCTGAGTGCAGGGCTGGCCCCAGCCCTGGATCCCAGGACCCCGAGATCACCACCTGAGCCCAAGTCAGGCACCTAACTGACTGAACCTCCCAGGCACCCTGAACTAAGTATTTGCAGGTATTTACTAAGAACAAATATAAATTCTATTTATTAAAAAAAAGAAATGTGCAACATTCCTTTACTACAAGAGCTGTTACAGCAACTTGCAGGCTTGTGAAATGCATCTCAGACCGTCAGAGCCTGGTTTCAGTCAACCAGGGAAAGGCAAGGCCCTCATCCTCTGCTGTTTAGACATGCGCACGTGTGTGCGCACACACAGACACACACGCGCGCGCGCTTATTTAGGTCGGTTATCAGACCCAGTGAGCAACACTGAATTGATAACTGAAAAAGTAAATTTTGTGCTCACTACTTGTGGCTCGTGACTAAAGGTCCCGCAGAAAGGTTTTAGCCTTTGGCGAAAGATCTGAAGAGAAAAGAAAAATAGCAAGAGTGGAACATTTCAGAGAGATTTCGAGAAGGGACAGAACTGGATCCTTGGAAAGAGTGAAACTTCCATCTTGTGTGACTATGCAGGATCTCTGCAGGCTCTACTGTGGTCTCTGCCTTCCCCAGGGGAGCCTGCAGGCCCCTACAGGTGTGGGCGGTCCAGTTTACCTGACGTAGGGGGAACCGTCGAACGCCCAAACTCAGGTGCCTGAGGCTTGAACCGGATGCTACAGTTCGGGGTGGCCTTTGGGAGAGAGAAGGTGCAGGAAACAAGTGCTCTTCAGCTGCGTTCATTCCACGGGTTCTGTGGAGCACTGTTCTGTGCCATGGACTGTGTTAGGAGCGGCAGGTAGGAGTCTCTCCCTTCATAGAGCTCCCATTCTAATGGAGACAAAAAGATGAAAAATGCGAATCCAACCACAAGTAAGAGTTATTAGGAGTAAAACAAAGTACGGGCTAGAGAGTGGCTGGGGGGCAGAAATTTAGGGGGAAAGCACTCTAGGCAGAAGAGTAGCAAGTCCAAAGGCTCTGAAACATGAAGGGGTATCGTGGGCGTGTGTGTGTGTGTGTGTGTGTGTGTGTGTGTGTGTGTAGAAAGGGGCCAGTGTTCATGATGCCCCTGAATGCAGGGAATGTGGAAGAAAATGAGGTCAGGGAGGCAAGCAGGGCCAGGTCACTTGGGGCCCCAGAGACCATGGGGGTGGTGGGGAGGGGAGTTTGAATCACAGTGGGAGGCTGTCAATGATTGTAAAGGGTAAGTGATCATTCGGTTCACGCACACATTGTCTGTCTTCTATGCTGCGTAGAAGAAAGGGCACTGGGACCAGAGTGAGACAGGGTGACTAGTAAGGAGGTTCTTGTACTAGTTCCATTGAGGAATGGTGGCTGATACTTAGGTGGGAGCATGGAAACAGCAAGCAGCACTGGGAAGACAGTGGGGACAAGCGTCTTGGAAACTGTCTCCAATGTCATGAAAATATTTCCAGGTTTATATAAGGAAAATGTGGGACAGAGGCCACTGGGTGCCGCAGGTGGGCAGTAAATGTCGGTCTATCGTTTTCTTGGAATCAGTCACAGGTGGGGGCTTGCTGGCTCGGCGGGTCCTTATTTCTTGGGGGTGCTTTGCCAGCAGGGTCTTTTGTCAGAGTTAAGAGATAAGCTGGAAAGAACTTACTCATTAGAAAATTTCAGGTCAGAAGGGAGGTAGTGGAAATCCTCTTTCAAAATGTCCAGACTTGGGCTAAGTCTTGGAGGTGGGGGCAGTGGGGCCTGCCTCTGTGGAGATGGGAGAAAGAGAATTCCAGGATGCTTTGTAGTCTGGGGCTTGAGCAGGTGCATGGGTGCGGGTCCGGTCACTGAGAGGAGGAAGATGGAGGGAAGAGCGAGTTTGGAGATGGAATCAGGTTTGGTTTGGTGTCATTTTTAATTTGAGTTATCCTTTAGACATCTGAGAGGAGAAATTGAGGCAATTGGTTCCAAGGTCAGGGCTGGAGAAGGCTCCTTGGGAATCATTAGCTGCAACCTCCTTGCCCCTTAGAATGGGCTCAAAGCCCTTCCCCGCAGTTCACAGAACTCAAAAGGCCTCATGACGATTTGAGGGAACCGACTTGGTAGACAGGAAGGAAGAGGGGGTTCATTCCTTATCACTTCTGGCTCCAGTTTCTGTTTCTTTTGAATCAGTACAGTTTATGGACTGTCTCTTCTTACCCCGGCAACACCCTTCCCTCACAGAAGGAATTCCGCTGCTTCCTTGATTTTCATATTCAGTCGAGCTGTGGAGGGTGTAGGAAGCTACATTAAAGATTTTCTGGAGACAGAGATGAGTGTGCATGTTTGGGGAGAGCATGGGGTAATACTATAATAACATGAACAATATTTTTTTAATAACACAAGTAATATTAAATGGAGTACTAGTCTTCCCTGCTTTCAAAATGTCTTGGTTTGTGAGGCATATTTCAGAGTATTTTTTTCTTTCTTTCTTTCTTTTTTTTTAAGATTTTATTTATTTATTTGAGAGAGAGAGAGAGAGCACGAGCATGGGGAGAGAGGCAGAAGAAGACTCCCCGCTGAGCAGGGAGTCCAATGCGGGGCTTGATTCTAGGATCCCAGAATCATGAACTGAGCTGAAGGCAGACGCTTAACCAACTGAGCAGCCTGGGTGCCCCTTTTCTTTCTTTACTTTTTTTTTTTTTTTTTCTTCAGGATACTTCTGTCAGCCAATTACATCTCACATCCCCAACTCGTGGACTTTTCAAGGTAGAGGAACTAACCACCCTCCACCCATGCCCCACTCTCTTCCTCACCCAAGGCAGCTCCAGATCCATTTTTGTATATTCAAATCAGACTATACTGAGAAAAAAACTGGGAGAACTCAGAAAAAAAAGACTGTCATTAAGCAAATCTCTCTTTGCAAAACATTAGCGATTTACAAAAAGTAAGCCTTTGTCAACTTGAACAATTCCTGACGCCTCCTTGACCCCTTGTTGCCTATTCTGATATCCAGACAGCTTGTCGGGGGGGGGGGTCAGTCTAGGTGCCCTTCCCCAACCATGGATCAGATAATGGGGAAAATATACCATGTTCCAGGCCTCCTAAGAGGCATATTTTTACCACATACCTGGACTAAGTCCCCCTGGCCCCAGGGCTACAGGGCTTTGCAGAAGTACAGGGGCCTGCAGAAGGCATTTGGCTCTAGGAAAGGCACAAAGAAGCACTTGTACCTCAAGTGCTTCTGCATTTTGCAGATTTAGGAAATGACAACTAAACCCAGAAATAGCTAAAGCACTAGACATGCAGCTGATACCATTTGCTTAGTTGGAGGGGGAACATCTCTGTTGTTTCAACACTGAATTTCATTTATTTATTTATTTTTTAAGATTTTATTTATTTATTTGACAAAGAGAAAGCGAGAGAGGGAACACAAGCAGGGGGGAAGTGGGAGAGGGAGTAGCAGGCTTCCCACTAAGCAGGAGCCCGGCAAGGGGCTCGATTGCAGAACCCTGGGATCAAGGACCTGAGCCAAAGGTAGATGCTTAATGACTGAGCCACCCAGGTGCCCCACAACACTGAATTTTAAACACATGTAGATGCGGAGACATATATGATTGATACATCCACTAATGAAGCTACGGTAGGAAAGTGACTGGTTTTATCAACATGGGATGTGACCAGAAAGAACTGGAGAAGCAGAAAAGTCACACTCCAGGTTCTGTGACTTCAGTCACAGGGGCCCTCCTCTCTCTCCAGAGTGTGGGTCTTCACAGTGCTGTCCGGAAAGGGGTGGGTATTGTGATACCGTACTTCTCCATAACCGGGTTTTAGTATTCATATAGATACTTAATGATAGATAAAGTGCTAAGTGCTCAGGTTTTCTAAACCCTTTTGTTTTCTTTGTAGTATCCTGAGATAAAAGAACCCTAAAGATCACCGTGTTCTGGGGCGCCTGGGTGGCTCAGTGGGTTAAAGCCTCTGCCTTCAGCTCGGGTCGTGATCCCAGGGTCCTGGGATCGAGCCCTGCATCGGGCTCTCTGCTCAGCGGGGAGCCTGCTTCCCCCTCTCTCTCTGCCTGCCTCTCTGCCTACTTGTGATCTCTGTCAAATAAATAAATAAAAATCTAAAAAAAAAAAAAAAAGATCACCTTGTTCTTGCGCTACCGTCTGGTGGCAGGATGGGACGCCAGATGAGGTTTTATAGCTTCCCCTTAGAACAGTGTTGCCTAGTGAGGATCCTTTGCTGATGGGTGGTCCTGCTATTGTCTATCTCTACCTTTTCAGTGGTCTCCTTTTTCTTGTTCCTCCCTCTGTGTCTGTCTCTGTTCCTCTGCTTTCAGGAGATTTTCTTCTTTCTCACTTTCACCAAATCTAGTAGTCATTTTTTAAAAAAGATTTTATCTTATTTATTTAACAGAGACACAGTGAGAGAGGGAACACAAGCAGGGGGAGTGGGGAGAGGGAGAAGCAGGCTTCCTGCCAAGCAGAGAGCCCAATGTGGGGCTCAGTCCCAGGACCCTGGGATCATGACCTGAGCCAAAGGCAGATGCTCAAAGACTGAGTCACCGAGGCTGCCCCCCGACCAAGTAGTCATTTTTTTTTTTAAAGGATTTTATTTATTTATTTGACAGAGATCACAAGTAGGCAGAGAGGCAGGCAGAGAGAGAAGGGGGAAGCAGGCTCCCTGCTGAGCAGAGAGCCCGATGTGGGGCTCGATCCCAGGACCCTGGGATCATGACCTGAGCTGAAGGCAGAGGCTTAACCCACTGAGCCACCCAGGTGCCCCCCAAGTAGTCATTTTTTTTTTAAGATTTTATTTTATTTTATTTGACAGATAGAGATCACAAGTAGGCAGAGAGGCAGGCAGAGAGAGAGAGAGGAGGAAGCAGGCTCCCTGCCGAGCAGAGAGCCCAATGCGGGGCTCAATCCCAGGACCCTGGGATCATGACCTGAGTCAAAGGCAGAGGCTTTAATCCACTGAGCCACCCAGGCGCCCCCCAAGTAGTCATTTTTAACCTACTTTGCCTCCCAGGCGTTTTGAGGAAAGGTATGGACCCTCACCTAAGAAAAATGTCAATACAGGAACATACCTTGTCAGGGCCACTAAAATTGATCTATGGACCCCATGTCGAGGACCCTGCCATGAAGGACTACAGAGTGGTTGCAGGGAGTGAGGGGGGTGGTTAGAAGTTCTGATTATGGTCATGAACTAGAGCTTATTTGATGGAGCCAAGACGCTGTTGTGGGAAGATCCGATCTGGCTTCCCTCTGGGGCCCTGGCAAGTGTACGTCCTGCTTCGTACATCATCTGTAAACATGGCAAGTCTTCCTATTTCCTTGTCTGTAAAATGAAGTGTTTGCATTCGATGGGTTCAAAGGTACCTTCTAACTTCGAGTCCTTGTTTGTCCTTCCTGTTCAATCCCATAACATGGACTACTACAGGACTACTACCAGGGAGTGCCCTGCTCTGAACGTGTTTCATATATAGTTCTC
Source organism: Enhydra lutris kenyoni (assembly GCF_002288905.1). Classification (NCBI taxonomy): domain Eukaryota; kingdom Metazoa; phylum Chordata; class Mammalia; order Carnivora; family Mustelidae; genus Enhydra; species Enhydra lutris. Next base: position 7,210,845 of record NW_019154102.1, on the reverse strand, counting down.
TTGAGAGAACATGGGAGAAAATAATATATAAACAAAGGGTTTTGATAGGACAGGAGTTAGTCCAAGTCAAAAAAACTATTTACAGAATATTGTCAAATCACCTAACAGCTCATCCAAAAGAATGCACGTGTGGTTTGCGTTTTTAAATAGACAGACTTCATGCAGGCCAAGCAGGGGAAAATCGTCATTCCCACTTTCCCTTCCTTCCCTCTGTCCTGGAATACTCACTGAGTATTCTGGGGGCTGCGCCTAAAGTCCTGTCTCCACCTCCAGCGGGCGCCTCCTGGCTGGGAGAGGGAAGCTTCAAACATGAAGGGCGCTTGAGAGAGCCACTTCTGTGAAAACCTCTAACATTCTAGAACCATGGCTCTGTAGGAGGAGAGAAGGGGAATGAAGTTGTTTTCCTCCTTGCAAATGCAAGCGTGTATATTTATAAATTATTTGGAAAAGTTCAGAGAGTGAAGAATTTTACACTCCCAGCTGCTTGATGAATTCTTTAAAAATCCCAACAATACAAATTATTGGCAAGAATCCAGAGCAAAGGATACTCTTGGAGTCTGCTTGTAGCAGTAGGAGGTGGTGTAACCAATTTGGAAAGCAATTTTGGCCATATCTAGGATAATTGAAGCTCTGTACATACTAGCATGCAGCATTGCCTTCTATAGAAATCCTCACACATGGGTGCAGAGATATAGGAACAACAGTCTTTGCATTATTGTTTTTAATTCTAAAAAAAATGGAAACAACCTAAATGGGCATCAGCCAGATTCAGATTTGAAGAGTGGGGGTGTTATACAGCATAAAAGAGACTAAGTTGGAGTCTACATACAAATAGAAATAAATCTCAAAAACAAATCGTAGACTAGTTTCAGCATGATACACTTAAATGACATTTTAAAAAAATGCAAACGTATGTATATGTGGTTTTGGAGAGCTCCATATGTCCTAAAACATATCCATAATGCTGAAAAGATAACAGTTGCTAATGGTGTGTGGAAATGCTGGAAACCTCATCAGTGGTGTGTACATCAGTACAATCACTGGGGTAGATCTTTGGCACTTTTCAGTAAAATTGAATTTCTGCAGATATGTGACCCAGAGATTCTGCTTCTAGGTGTTTACCAAGCAAAATACACATGGAGATGGACTGAGACCCAGGTATAAGCACATTCATAGCAACCCTGTTTGCAGTATCTCCGAGCTGGAAACAACCCGGAATGTTACCTGGGTGAGTGAATACACAAATGGTATCCCTTTTGATACAATCAGATGCTGCCCACCAGCGACACAGCTGAACAAAGGAGTGGATTAATCTCCCAGATCTGTTGTAGAACAGAGGAGGTTAGATGCAAAAAGGCACATACAATAGAATTCCATTTATGGAAAGTGGAAAACCAGGCACAATTGGTGGGTGGCAATAGACTTCTGGATGGCTGTACCCTTTATGGGGAAGGTGTTGGCTGGGAAGATGTCTCCAAGAGGCTTCTGAGATGCTAGTCAGGTTCCATGTCTTGCTCTTGGTAGCGGTGACATGGGGGTATTCATTTTGTGAAAGTGTATTGAGTTGCAAATATCTAATCTGAGGAGAGCATCCTGTACTTCGGTCAAAGTTAAAAAAAATAAACCAACCCAGCACTTACTTATGGACAGTGGTTCATTCCAGAACTTGTTACACAGCTTTATTCTCCTGGGCAATAAGCCAGGCACCATCATCTTTATGTGTTTTCAATGTAGATTAATTGGGAAATTGAATTAAATTAAATTAAAATAGCTGCTATCCTTGAGGACCTGTGGCACTTCTGTCCATGATACATGTTTCATACGAGGGGCTTGATTTCAGAAGACCTGACTTTTCTTGGCTCTGTTGTCTTTTAACTCTATAATCTTGGACATGTCATGAAAATTCTCTGGCTTTGGAGCACCTCAGCCAGTTAAGCATCTGACTTGGTTTTGGCTCAGGTCATGATCTTAGGGTTGTGAGATGGAGCCCCACATTGAGCTTTATGCTCAATGGCGAGTCCATTTGAGATTCTCCTTCTCTCTCCCTCTACCCCTCCCCCTGCTCACTTTCATTCTCAAATAAATAAATAAATAAATAAAATCTTTAAAGGAAATAAAAGGAATTTTCTGGCCTTAATTTTGGCAATATGAGAACTATAAGAATGGATTGTTGTGAAGATCGCACAAGATGTACCCATGAACTTATTTTGTAAACCTTAAGGAGCCACAAATTCAATTAATTATGATCCAACAAATGTACAGCAAGATGATAATATTCATGTCTCAATGTCTATTGCTAGGGGCTGGGCCTTTACTAATATGCATCAAAGGATGGAATGAGTTAGGACAAGCTCTGATACAAATTCCCTTTTTTCTGTGTAGGTTGGAGAAGGATTTCGTGACACATAGCTTTCTGTGTCAACTTGGTTGATGCTGGTGCCTAGTTGTCCCGTCCACTCTGTTTAGATGTTGCTGCGATGCATTTTTTTTTTTTTTTTTAGATGCGATTAACATTTAAATCAGTAGACTTTGAGTAAAGCAGATTACCCTTCCTGTGAGTGGACATGATCTAATCAGTCAAAAGCCTTAAGAGGAAATACTAAGATCCCATCCAAGAAAGAAATCCTTCCTCTAGACTGCCTTTGGCTCAAGACAGCAGCGCCCACTCTTCCCTGGGTCTCCAGCCCGCCCCTATCCCTGCAGATTTCAGATTCGCCAGCCCCCTCAACTGCATGAGCCATCTCCTGACTGTCAGTCTGTATCTCTCTCTGTACTTCCTACTGATTCAATCTCTGTGAAGAACCCAAATCCCAGCTTAGGTAAAGGGAAGAGGAGAGGAAGAGGAGGAAATTTTGTATGGCTGTTAGAAAAGAGAGGATCCAGTTCCCTTAAAAAAAAAAAAAAAAAACAAAAAAAACAACAAAAACCAAAAACGAATTCTGCAGGCTTGGGGGAGCTGCTTTATCTGGATTACATACAGAAGAGCAACTTCTCCTCTTAGAATTCCCCTTAATTTTGCATTTTAAGTGAAGGTATAGGTTATGCTTATTTAAAAAAACCACAACTGGTATTTTTCCTTCCTCCGTGTGTGTGTGTGTGTGTGTGTGTGTGTGCGCGCGCGTACATGCGCATCTGTTTTAAACATACTTTAGATCACTCTGCACATAGAGATTTCACATCCTGCTTTTGTTATTATGTTCACAGGCAAGCATTTTTCTGTGTTGTAACACACCGTCAGGGACATTGCCTTTAATAGCTGTATATCCAACCTATTGATACTAATTTATTTACTTGTCTCTTTGTTTACCTTTGGTGGTTATTGATATGTTGATTGTTGTTACTGTTGCTTTAAAATTATAATGCTAAAGTGTAGTGGATAAAGCACAAAATTTGGAACCCTTTAGACCTGGGTTTGAATTTCAGAAATGCTACTTAGCTGTATGACTTAGGGAAGTTACTCGACCACATTAGTGTGAGACGTGGGTGGGGTGGTACTACTTTACTTTACAGGTTATAATGATTGAGGAAAACATAAAAATGCCAAGTAGAGTAACTGGCACATGGTAGGGATTCAGTAAATGATAAAAACACATTTCCAGTCAACTGCGAAGTCCCCAAGGGCAAGCCATGATTTTATTATTTTCAACATCTAACCTGGTTTATGATGTGTAGAGCTCAGTACAGTATGTATTGGCTGAACCATTGACTGCTTTACGGAGCTTTGCCAAAATTGAGGATTATTTTCTTAAGTGGAATTACTGGGTCAAAGGACAGAGACAGGCAAGACTCTTGCAACATGTTACAGATTGGTCTCCTAAAAAGATTGTATCAATTTAAGTGGTCATTATGCTAACAGGGAGTGCATTTTTGCATGAAAGTGGACCTCATCTGCCATAAAGCATGACCGTTGTCATAACCAGGGGTTTGGCTTTGAGTCCTGCTGGCAGCAAAGCAGTCCTGTCCCATGATGAGGGGAACAGACACCTGGCCAGGAGTGGGTGAATGGAGCTAGTCACCAAGACTGGGCTTGCTAAGGCAGCCTGCCAGGGGACTGACTATTTTAGGACCTTATTTGGAAGTGCGGTGGTTTGGTTTTTGGTAGATGCTCCTAATATGGCTCTTCCTGAGTCCTTGACTTTGGGGGAATAAACGTATCTCTAGTAACGTATAAATCGTGATATAACTTCTGAGAGTGTAGAAAACAGTTACAGAGGTGATTATTATACTACTGCTTTTATGAAAAGCCAGTAGAGACGAAAGTACCAGGCAAGTAACACATCTTGGTTCCTGTATTAACAATATATGCATCTCCGTCGGCCTGAACACTAAACCAGGAAATGGTAGAGCCAATGAGAAATAATCTGCATAGTTTCAGAGATTACAGATACAATCATAATAGATATAAATTTGTGCACATTTATGCTTAGTGATCATGCCAAAGAATGATACTCAGTGTTAGCCTTTTACCAAGTAAACTACCCATCTACTGTAGAATAAAACAGCTGTCGTATTTAAAATCAGCATGAGGAAAAGGCAGAATTTAAGTGTGTTGAGGTCTCCTTACCCCCATACTTGGTAAACTGAATTAGCAATCTTGATTAGCACAAAGGCGAAGGGGGTTTTCTTCACTGGAATGAAACAACTAAACTCTCTGCATTCATAATTAATACAATAATCAGAAATGTTAACATTCAAAATGTTGTTTGTATGCTTACACAAGGCTGTGTTGCATATATGCCATTTCAAGTAGACAGAGAACGAGTTTGGGGTTCATTTTCTCGTGTGTAGTAGTTGAGAAAAGGATAAAGCCAGGGCCCCTTTTGAGAGATCCGAATATAGAAGAAGAAGTATAATGTCACTCCCTTCCAAAATAAATTGTTTTCCTTTCTAAGACCAAAAGATTGCATCAAAAGATCAGAAAATCTGTCAGCACTGCCAAGGTTCCCACTGGACCACAAACTGTTTTGATCCCCAGGCTCCTTACTCATCTGGGTTACCTGACAGACTCAGTAGATAGATTTGAAAGAACAAAGGTTGCTTACCTCTCCTCTGGGGCAAGGCAGGCTAGTCCTACAGGACACCAAGCCCTGTCTGTCCTCCTAAGAGCTGGAAGAAAACATACTGCTTGTTCCTTCATGATAAGTCAACCACCCAGACACAATCCGTTTCTTGCCAGCATTGGTGTTAACTTCCTGCTTCCATATAGGACAAGATTGGTTTGGGTTTCCCCATCATCTTCATAAGCACTGAGATTTGCAGCCTTGACCACCTTTTTGGCTCTTCTCTTCCTCTTTGCCTGATAGATCAAACAGCTGCCAAACGTCGATTCTCCCCACAGAGCTCTTGTGCCCAGAACCTTCTCTGCGTTCCCCACGCCCACCTCCACAATGCTACTGAACACAGACTCCCTCACCTCTTGCCGGGACCATCCTGATCTGTGACATCTTACCAGGTCTACTGGCTGCAGTTGATCTTTTTTACTTTATTTTCCATTTTATCTCCACGCTCAGGTGGAAATCAATCTCTTTTCCCCCAGTACCTGCCCTGGACGGTTCCACTTCTATCATCATTCTAATCTCTCAATCTAAAATTCCCTCTCTCTCTTCCCATTATTCAAATTTTACCTCTCTTTCAGTAGCCTTAAATTTCACTCTCTCCCTGAATCTTTCTCGCTGGAAGTAATTTCCCCCTCCTTTAAATTCCCACAATACTTTGCATGTATTGCCTTTTAAAGTACTCACCCGCTTCCCTCTATTTACAAAGAGTGTCCCTACTGGATGGTAAATCTTTGGAAAGTAGAGTTCTTTTTTTTTTTTTAATGCCCCCCCTTTGTACGCCCATAATCTCAAAATGGTATCTTGCAAGTATTTTTGAGGAGGTTTCCAATATTTGTTAAAGGAAGAGACGAAGGCAGGAAGACAGGCTAAAATCTTCTACAAAGCACACACATATTTAGTAATGGAAAATTGATTATTTTTTTGGTTACTGCTTCCTCACCTCTGTAACATAGAAGAACTGGAATATCATTTCTAAAACGACTTTATTCAACTTGAGAAATAAAGGGCAAACATGTGTCTACATTGCTGTTTCCTTATTTGGTGCTGTTCATCTACAGGCTGGCTGGAGGGTCACTAACTGCCACCAACAACCTGCAAAGCAGGTGAGTTCTGGAAGCATATCATGTACGAGAGTGTGAGCGCCTGAGAGGTAGGACTTGAAACTGAGGCGAAGGATAGATTGTACTCGCTGGTTGCCACCTAATTTCATCGATCGAGTAAGCATGTGAATTGCTTTGGGGACATGCTGTGCCTTTGACCTAACCTGTGCTGTGACTGGGTTGGGGGGGGGCCCTCAGGAGTGTGGTAATGTGGCTGGTGCATGACATCTCACATCAGACACTGAGGTTCAGGTCCTGACGCTGTCACTTACCAGTGAGTGAGCCGGACATGTTTATCAGTCTCTTTGCTTGTAAGTGAAGAAAATTGTTCTTTGCTTCTCGTGTTCTTTTTGGTTCTCAACACTTGTGAGTCAGGCCGGTAGATGATAATTTTCGGTGTATTGAAACAGCCAGTGACCCCCTAAAGCCATTGATGTGAGCATTCTGAGACAAGTGGGAATTCTGGAGATTGTATTTCCAAGTGGCACCTAAGAGAGTCCTTGGTATTTTTGCATATTGCCATAGTGATGGAGCTTCATACGAATGTCACATGTTAGCATTCTGTTGTCCTTCTGAGAATTCTTCCCTGAAGAGACTGGAGCAGTCTTCAGCCGTTCCCTTCAGTGTACCAACTTGCTGCCAAAGCCTCCTTTTTCCTTCTGCTCTCAGCCTATGGACAACACAAGAAAACTGAGTTACTGCTATAGTTTCTTATAATAGTCACAACCAAATGTTATGCTGTTGCATATTTACATTTTCTATAAAGCTATTTGTAGACACTACTGTAAATAGTTTCATATGACAAGATGCACATTGGAATATGGAGTTAATGCTCTTGGCTCTTAGATATTTATGGAAAGAAATACATAATGAGACCTAAAGGTTTTCCCTGGCTGGAAAGAAAAAGCTCATGTGGCAATAAACTCCATTTAAAAAATGGTTTCTCTGGAAAAGATGGCGTGAGAATGGTCTTGTTTTGGTTGTATGGTACATACAGTAAAACTTTGGTTTATAATTAATTTTAAAACATGTAAAATCCAGCCTAGCCTCTTGATAGAATTGCCTCATAAAATTTCAGAAATAAATAATTATATGGGGGGGGTAGAAATTAGAAGAGGCAATTAAAGAAGATGACAGACTGATGAAGCCCAGCAACTGGCCAAGCTTGTTTGGGGTGGGGGGTTAGGTAGAGTTACAGAAAGAACACTTGAATAATTTCTCTTTTGATTATTTGAAATAAATATGGCACTTTTAAAGACGTATAAAGCACAAATGGTAATCCTGAAAAAGAAAAAGCAGGATTATAATTGTGATCTTTATAATTAGGGATTTTCCAAATTTGAAGATCACGTAAGCATTCCTTTGGATAATTTCAAAATTAGAATGTGTATCAAGTATCATTAGGCATGTGCTCAAGTGCAAAGTGGTACGGATATATCTAGAAGAGCAAGATGGCACCATGATAACTGAAGAGAAGGGATCCTCAAAAAACTTACCAAAATTGAAATATTTTTTTTTAAAGAAATCTTTAAAAATGTGCTTCTCATCCAAAAACTCCACAGCATCTAAGGAAATATATATGTACCTGTAACAATTTATTGATGTTGTTTACTCAGTTTTATTTATAATTAGAAAGAAAGAGAAAAAGCAAAGGAAGAAAGCAGAAAGAGAAACACTAGAAACACATTTCCAATAAAGAATTATTTACATTAAGTTGTGCACGCCCATACAAAGGAAGAATATTTTCATGCTATGGAGTAGTGATGAGAATCATTGAAGTCAGGAAGCAGGGGGAGGAAGAGGAAGAGGGTGAACATTGCTACTTTCTTGTATTCTGGTAAGTTCTCAAGTAAAAGCAGTTTATCTTAGCAATCTCCTAGCTTTCCTTCTGCTCTTCCTGAAATTCTCAAGCTAACTCGGTCACTACAACACCTCTGTGTCACAAAGTTATTTGGAGTCATCTCTCCTAAACTATTTCTGGATTTTAGAATTTTTTTCCCTGCTTTCACTAAGAAATCCACAGAATTTCTCAAAAGATGCTGGGGGTGGTTTTTTGTTTAGGTTTTTTTTTTTTTTTTCCCTGTTACAACCACAGCCTGGGCACTAGTCCTGGGACTTTAGTGAAGGCTTTGGGCTACTGTTTGCTAGAAAAAGCTGATCTGCAGACAAAGTGTCACAAGTCAGTGACTGCCTGCAGTAACTTCATTTGTTCTCTGCACTAGAGTAGTGAGTAAGCAACTGGTGTTCTGGTGGCAAAGGGGTCTCACTCCTGTGCGGGCCAGGCAAATCATGAGGAGTTAAAAAGTGGGAAAGGGCATCAAACACTTTAAAGTCAGTGGTTAATGGGTTTCCGTTTTGAAGTTAATTATGTCTGATTATATTTTCTCCTAACTTTTCAAAACATGTTGACATCTCCCTCTATTGTGGCCTTCTAATTACCTGTCAGAAGGTAGGTGAGGTGCTATCGTACCCCTTTGAGAAGGGATGAAAGCGAGGCCCAGGGGCCCAGGGGGGTAATCGTAGAGCCTAGAGCCGTAGTAAGACCCAGGGTAACTGACTCTCGGTGAGACAATTTATCCTGTAGGTCACAAGTGGGAGCCCCCCCGGTAACCACTCCATTATTACTGTAGAAGCTAAGGCAGAATTTGAAACTATTCCCGAGAGCTCAGCCTGAGCTTAGAGATTTAAAGTCACATTTAAAAAAAAAAAAAATCAGAGCAGCTGTTTGTCTTTGAAAGGAATGAAGACTTTTATATGCTGAGATGATAATACATCTGGACCAGTGGTCTTTCAGCAGGGCAATTTTGCTTCTTCACCTCATTGTCCTTGCAATGTCAGGAGATATTTTTGGTTGTCCCAGCTGGAAGGGAGCATTACTGGCATCCCGTGGGTAGAGGCTAGGGATCCTGCTAAATATTGTACAGGCACAAGATAGCCCCCATAACAAAGAATTACCTGGTTTGTAATGTCACTCACTAGACAAGACTCGAGGAACCCGGCTCTGTGTGTCTCTCTGCCTTGGTTAATGGTGGTTGCCACACTCTCGATTGGTCACATGTATAGTCACTGCCATTGGAATTACATAAACTCACTGGCAAAACTTTTAAATTAGGGACTCTTGGGTGGCTCAGTTGGTTAGGTGTCTGCCTTCAGCTGGGGTTATGATCCTGGGGTCCTGGGATCAAGACCCGCATCTGGCTCCCTGCTCAGCCAAGTACCTGCTTCTCCCTCTCCCTCTGTCTACTGCTCCCCCTGCTTGTGCTCTCTCTCTCTCTCTGTGTCAAATAAATAAATAAAATCTTTAAAAAAAAAAAACACCAAAACTTTTAAATTAAAGAGAGTTTGCTCAGGTATTCTTTCTACCCCATATTTGGTGCTTCCTCTTCATTCTTATCCCTTCTCTTAGTCCTTGCTCCCTAGTTGTCATCCTCCCTATCTCCGTGGCTTAATTCATCATTTTCCTGTGTCTTCCTGCAACCTCACCCTCTTTGCCAGCATGCTGACGTGCTTCTGCTCTGCTCGGGGCCCCTTTATCTGGCTCTCTAAGCAGGCCTGGGTCCCGGGGAGATTGGCTGCTGGGTGGGGCTGCAGGCCCTGGAGGCGCATTGGTTGGGCCTCTCTCAGGGACAGGGATGGCCTATCTTAAAAAACTATTATTTTTGGAAGAATGATTGGGTGGAGGAAGCAGAAGTCTGCCCCGAGTGCATTAAAATCCACAGGCTAATTTTTCTAGAGGTAAAGTGTACTTCTACTCGTCTCCTGGCAGGAGGGTAAACAATGATGCCCCACGCTCCACTGTGTGTTGTAACTCCGTCTGTTTAATAATCACCCACGGTACATAGGTAGTCTCTTGCCATGCTGCCATTTTCAGCTAGCTCTCAGACAACGGCAGAATTGGATGTACTTATTAAGGGGAGCACTTAAAGTATCATGGGGACTTGCTGATTTTTTGTGAGGAAGGAGGTGCTGAGGGCCAAGTAATATTAATTTTAATTTTCCAGAAGAATACTGATAGGGATGAAAAACATTCTTGGCATCTCAGGAATAAGATTAGAACTACATATCCTCGGGGTGCCTGTATGGCTCGGTGGGTTAAAGTCTCTGCTGTGGGCTCAGGTCATGATCGCAGGGTCCTGGGATGGAGCCCTGCCTTGGGCTCTCTGCTCAGCAGGGAGGCCGCTTCCTCCTCTCTCTCTGCCTGTCTCTCTGCCTACTTGTGATCTCTGTCGGTCAAATAAATAAAATCTTAAAAAAAAAAGAATTACATATCCTCAATAACTGATTTCTTGAACATGACTGGAGTGACCATAACTCTTAGAATCGGCCTCAATAGGGTTGGCTGTGAGCTAGGTAAGATGCATTCACTGTCCGCAGCTAGACTGCGGTCTTAGCTCAGCAGTTGTCAAAGTGCCACCCCTCCTCCCCCGTCCCCCTCCCCCCAGCAGACTCTGGATGCTCCTGAAATACTTTCAGAGGGTCTGAAAGTCCATGTTTTTTTCCTAATGCTATTAAGACGCTATCTGCTTTTCTTTTGTCTGTGCCCTCTCTGCACTAGTTGTGTACTGATGACACACATGTAATGAGAACTGCGGGTGAGCCCGTGAAACCTTAGGCTGTGGCTCTCGAGTGTCCTGGGTGTCATTGTCTTCTTCGCCTCCATGCTCTCACATAAAAAAAAAAAAAAAAAAAAAAAAAAAAAAATCACCTGAGAAGGTCCTTGTTGAAGCAGTAAAAATTATTATATTTTGTTAAATCTTGACCCTAGAGAATTTGTATTTTTAGTAATCTGGGTGACAGAGTGGAAAGTACCAGTAAAGCACTGTGGCTGCATACTGAAGTGTGAGAGCGCAATGATTGTCTTAAAGAAAAGCACTGGGCAGTTGTTTGGGTGCAAACTGAATGAGCCACGTTGTTTCTATGGAACATCATGTTTACTTGAAAGAATCACTGAAATACAAACTATTTTTTTTATATTTTTTATTTTTTAATAAACATATAATGTATTATTAGCCCCAGGGGTACAGGTCTGTGAATAGTCAGGCTTACACACTTCACAGCACTCACCATAGCACATACCTTCCCCAATGCCCATAACCCAACCACCCTCTCCCAACCCCCGCCCCCGCCGCCCCGCAACACTCAGTTTGTTTTGTGACATTAAGGGTCTCTTATGGTTTGTCTCCCTCCTGATCCCATCTTGTTTCACTTTTTCCTTCCCTACCTCCCAAACCCCCCATGTTGCCTCTCCACTTCCTCATATCAGGGAGATCATATGATAGTTGTCTTTCTCTGATTGACTCATGAAATACAAACTATTTATTAAACTTGGGTGTTTGACAGAAGTTTTCAGAAAGCAAATAAAGTGAGCCTATCATTTTTAAAGATTTATTTATTTGAGAGAGAGAGTGCCTACGTGCACTCGTGTGCTGGAGAAGGGGGAGGGGCAGAGGGACAGAGAGAGGCCGGAAGTCCTGCAGACTCCCTGCTGAGTGCGGAAGGCCCAGGGCTCCATCTCACCACCCTGAGTTCTTGACTGGAGCTGAAACCAGGAGTTGGGTGCTTAACTGACTGAGCCACCCAGGCACCTCGCACGTGAAGGGGAAAAACTTACTATAGTGTTTTCTAAAGTTAAAATTTGAGTTTTTAAGTAAAACTCAGAATTTTGGTAGACTTGGATCTACCACTGTCAGTGTGACAGTTTCCCACTACTAAGAGACCTTTCTGATGAGTTAAGTAGTGATAACAATTAACGTGATTTTTTAGTATTATATAAGGAAATGTGTTAGGAAGACCTGAATAAGTCTATGTACTCATATTTTCAGTATGGCCAACGAATAACATTACCTGATTATGGATGGGGGAAAGAAGTACATTCAAAGTACAGGAACAACCAGGGGATTTTAATGTTGCAGTTGGGGAGTTCATTGATGAGGACTTTTTGTTCACAAAAAAAAGCAACGAACCAAGTTCATGGGTTTCAGATGCTTTGTAAATAACTTTTAAGGAACTACCGCAACTGGGTTTTGATATAGTATTAAATAATTCTGTCAATAATTATCTGAAACTACTTACTATGGAAGGCCAAATTTTCTTCATATACTTGAACCAAAACAGTATGTTGCAACAGAGAGAATGCAGTAGATGTGAAAATCTTATATTAAGATAGACTTAAAAAAATTTTGCAAAAATGTAAAATGATGTCTAGTTTTTGTTTTAGAAAAAATAGCTATTTCTCATAAAAGTTATTTGTGTTAACATGAATGGGTATATTAAGATTATTTTAGAATAGATAGTAAAACATTTTTGGTTTAAATTTATATTACATTATACATTAATAACCAAAATCCACACTGCAGAGTGTCTGAAGAGATCCTGAGATCAAAGACGGGAGAACCATCCATCCAGAAGAACATAAATTGCAATATAGAGGTCATACAAACGATCTCTTCAAAGTAAGCATGGGCTATTTCCTTTCTTCATTTAGAACAGTAATGATTACATTTGGATAGTGTTTTATACTTTCCAAATAGTTTTTACATGCCTCTGTAAGTTAATCCTTTGTGTAATCTTATATAGGTCAGGCATTATTTTCTCCATGCTATGCTAAAGAAAATTAAAGTCCAGAGCAATCAAGCAGCTTATCCTAGATCAGATAGCCTGTGAAAGAATTGGAATCTGTCCCCAGATTTTCTATTTTCATCATATTTCTGTAATATTAATATGTAGGTTCAGAAACTACTAGAAATTATTGGTTTGTGAACCGTTCAAATTATAATAAATGGACAAGGGGTTATTAAGTTACTTTTGGGTAACAAATATCAAACTCAAATATATAATCAAATCATATTGGTTTTGAGTTATAGTCTTTATGTTGACAAAAAAATTACTTTAAATTCTGATTAGTAATGTCTAAATGAATGTTTTTATACAGTTTCTTTCTATCTATTGTATTAGATGGAACTATATGAAACTGTCAATATTCTCTCATTTTTTTGACTTATAAAAGTGATAATTCCATGTCTTGAACTAAGGCCATTTTTAAACACAGAAAAGATTAAAGAAATCTTTTAAATTAGGTTAGAAATTATATCAAAACCATAAAAAATATAAACTGAAAAAAATTCTATGTACAAACCCTAATCTTTAGTCCCCACATGCCAATAGTCTAAGGTAACTGTTATGAACAATTTCCTATATATCCTTCTAGAAATTGTCCATGCAATATACAACCATAAATACATTTATTAAAACACAAACAGACACAGACACCCCTAAGTGGGATCATTCTAAACAAACTACTTGGCTAATTGCTTTTCTTTTGCTTACTATGTTTGGATATCATCCCATTCAATTCATACAGTTCTATTTCTTTTTTAAAGTTCTATTGGTCTATTGGAAGATGTACTATAATTTACTACTGAGTTAAAAAAATTATTGAGGTACATGTCCATATAGTAAAATGCACTAATCTTAAAGCTTATTTTCTACATGTGTGTATACATATGCATGCATGTGTATGTATGTGTATGTGTAACTGTATACTACCAGCTAGAACAAAGTATTGGCTGGGTTGCTTCCCAGCCAATAACACCTCCTCAAGCTAGCAACCGTTGTTCTGTTTGTTTGTTTTTAAATTTATTTTTTGTTTTTCGTTTTGTTTTGTTTTAATTTTATTTTTTCAGTGTTCCAAGATTCATTGTTTATGCATCACACCCAGTGCTTCATGCAATATGTGCCCTCCTTAATACCCACGAACAGGTTCACCTAACCCCCCCACCCCCTTCTCCTCCAAAATCCTCAATTTGTTTCTCATAGTGCACAGTCTCTCATAGTTCATCTCCCCCTCCAATTTCCCCCAACTCACTTCTCCTCTCCATCTCCCCATGTCTTCCATGTTATTCCTTATGCTCCACAAGTAAGTGAAACCATATGATACTTGACTCTCTCTGCTTGACTTATCTCACTCAGCATAATCTCTTCCAGTCCCGTCAATGTTGATACAAAAGTTGGGTATTCATCCTTTCTGATGGAGGCATAATATTCCATTGTTTATATGGACCATATCTTCTTTATCCGTCTGTCTATTGAAGGGCATCTTGGCTCTTTCCACAGTTTGGCAATTGTGGCCTTTGCTGTTATGAACATTGGGGTACAGATGGCCCTTCTTTTCACTACATCTGTATCTTTGGGGTAAATATCCAGTAGTGCAATTGCAGGGTCATAGTGTAGCTCTATTTTTAATTTCTTAAGGAATCTTCATATGTTTTCCAAAGTGGCTGCACCAACTTCATTCCCACCAACAGTGTAAGAAGATTCCCCTTTCTCCACATCCTCTCCAACACTTGTTGTTTACCATCCTGTTAATATTGGCCATTCTAACTGGTGTAAGGCGGTATCTCAATGTGGTTTTGATTTGAATCTCCCTGATGGCTAATGATGATGAACATTTTTTCATGTGTCTGTTAGCCATTTGTATGTCTTCTTTGGAGACATGTCTTCTGCCCATTTTTTGAAGTGATTATCTGGTTTTTTGAGTGTTGAGGTTGAGGAGTTCTTTTTTAATACATAGATTAGTTTTGTGTTTTCTTAAACTTCATAGAAATGGAATTATACTGTATTTCTGTATCTGTGCACCTGGTTTCTTTTGCTCAGCAACAGTTCTCTGAGATTGACCCATAATGTGTGTAACAGTAGTTTGTTCTTTTTACTTGCTATATAGTGTTCCACTGTGTGAATTTATCTATTCTACTGTTGATGGATATTAGATTTTTAATTTTTTAAAAAGATTTTATTTATTTATTTGACAGAGAAATACAGCACAAGCAGGGGGACTGGCAGGGGATGATAGAAGCAGGTTCCCCACAGAGCAGGGGGAGACCGATGTGGGACTTGATCCCAGGACCCTGGGATCACAACCCAAGGTGAAGGCAGTTACTTAACTAGCTGAGCCACCCAGGCACCCAGATTTTTTTATTTTTAAAGTTTTAGAGATGAATAAAGCTTTAATGAATGTTCTTTACATGTCTTTTGGTGGACAAATCCATCCATTTTCTTTGGTATATTCTTACCTGATTTCATTTTGGTTTAAATGTTTGAAAATGTCTGTAAAGGCAGTGCTTTATAGAGGAAGTACAACACACCCATCACACTAGCAAATAGTGGTAGAAGGTAGATGGGTGAAATACAGAACTCATGAGGGTTTTTTTTTTTTTTATGAGTGATATTTAAGAAAGACTTTTAGCTGCAGAAATATAAAGAAAATGTGGTATAAATAAAAATAAATGTTTTAGTAAAAACTGTATGCACTGGATGTATGATGGTCGATTCTGGTATGAAGAAGTTCTGCCAGTAGAATGCTAGATAAAGAAGATATTCTGTAAGAGTAGGACTAGTGGCTTTTTCAGGCTAAAGATATCAATCAGTAATATACTGGTTAAACTTATCTTTGTGATTTCATTTGCATTCTTTCTGTCATATGCTTACTGGTTTATTTTGAGTGCACTATTTAAAAACCCATGAAGTATAATACATGCACTCCAAATGGAAAAACTAAAGTTGTTTATCTGTAATAGTAATCTAATTTGAGGGCGCCTGGGTGGCTCAGTTGGTTAAGCATCTGCCTTCAGCTCAGGTCATGGTCCCAGGGTTCTGGTATCAAGCCCCATATAGGGCTCTCTGCTCAGTATGGAGCTTGCTTTTCCCTCTTTTTCTGCCCCTCCCCCTTATGATGCTCTCTCTCTTGTTTGCACAAACACACACTCTCTTTCTCCCCCAAATAAATGAATAAAATCTTAAAAAAAATAAAAATAAAAATTTTTCTATTATTTTTGTAATATTAATGATTGTTGAAAGAGTACCATTGATGATCTACACCCGAGATGACTCTGGAAGTTTCTTTTAAAAATATATTTTGCTATCATGTGTTTTCTTACCCTTTGAAAGTTCTAATTAATTGTTTATCTTTAATTAATATTTCACCTAATTCAGATCTTTTAAATCAAACATTAATATTTCATGTAGCATGTCATAAGTAATATGGATACAATTTGAAGGTACTCTGTCACATCATTTTATCAAAATAACACCCAAAAGTAATTAGCAAATTATTTTTTGGTTTAATTTCTAAACAAACCCCAACCAAAAGAACATGTTACCATTTAGAATGTTCTGACATTGTCACGTTTCCAAACATAAACATGGTTTTGTTTATTCATTGCCTAAAACTATTATTAAGTTAATATTACCAGAAATAGATTTATTTGTGTGGTTTCTTTCTTTTGATTAAGTACTGAGAGACCAAAGTTGTTTTGTTCTGTTTTTAAAAGTATCAATAGTGGCAATTTGTGGATGTGGAATTTTTTAAAACACTAGAAGCCACATATTACTCTGTTGCTCTGAACATTTATTTCACATTGCCAGCTGGACACTACTGCTTCAACATCTTGAACTTGGCATGTGGAAAATGGAACCCTGACGCCCACCGCCGCTGCTGTGCTACTTCCCGCTCCCCACTTGCCGCCCCTTCTTCGCCCAATCTCCTTCACCCCCGAAAAAGGCACACCCACCTACCCAGTTGCTGAAGCTGGAATCTCCCCGCTTTATCTCTGATTCCTCCCTCTTCCCATCCAACAGCAAGTTCCGCCCTTTCTCCCTCTTATCCCTCTCTCACTCATCTTCACTCTGCATCCCCATTGCCGCCACAGCAGCCCATCTTCTCTTGCCCTGACTGCCACAGTGGCCTGCTTTCTAGTGGCAGGGCTTTCACCTTTGATCCCCATTTGTTCTCCACATGCAGTCAGAATCATTTTTAAGAACATTAATCCATTTTATCCTGCTTACCACACTTAATATTACCCTTGAAAAAAATTCCCGCAGTGACCTGCTCTTACCATGACTCACTAATCCAGCATGATGTGGCATCTGCTCTCCTCTCCTACCGTGTCTTGTGTCATTAAGCTCTAGACACATTGCCTCCTATTAATTCCTTAACATGCCAAGCAAGCCCTTTTCCACCTCATCACTTTGTGCCCCTGGTTTCCTCTGTTTAGGATATTCCCTACAACATCACACAGTTAGCTCTTTCTCAGCATTCCACTCTTAACTGAGATGTAACCTCATTGGAGTGGCCTTTCCTCATCACCTGACCTAAGTAGCCCACTGTTTTCTATCCCTATGTTCTATTTTTTTTAATAGCATTTACCAAAATTGTAAATATACACTTGTTTTCTTGTTTATTATCTTCTTCATTGTATCAGTTAGGATTTGGTTAACTGCTGAAAGCCAAAAATTCAGTGGTTGGAAAAGATAGTAGTTCATTTTTTACTCATATAACCAAAGTTTAGAGGTAGGTAGATTGAGTTTAGTTTGATAGCTCCAGGATCATAAGAGATCTAGGTTCATTGTCTCTAACTGTTATGCCAAATTCAGCATGCCTTCCACCTCACAGTCCAAAATAGTTGCTCATGCTCCAGCCATTATGCTTCCATCCAGCAGGAATCTGGGAGGTAAATGTGGTCTTTATTCAAGGTGGAAGAGGCTAAATACACAGTTAAAAATGGTGAGTTCCTTAATGAACTTATTGCTTGAGCACAGATTATCAGTTTGTGTTAAAACTATCAGGTGGCTCAATCGATTAAGTAGCTTTGTAGTAAAGAAGTTGTCTGTCCTCACCTTAATCCAGTGATCAAATATACTGTTTCCTGTTGTGATATGAGGTTCACGGTACCACCTGTGGTGTAATCTTGCCAAAAATGGTTGAGTCTAGGAGTGCCCAGGTGGCTCAGTCAGTTAAATGACTGACTCTTAATCTCAGCTCAGGGTGGTGAGTTCCGGTCCTGCTTTGGGCTCCATGCTAGGTGTGGAGCTTATGTAAATTGGGCCTTTTGTCATAACTTCCAGGTTTACAGGAATTACAAGGAAGGAGAAAGTAATTGATGCCCTGAGGAAGAAATCACACAGATTGGGAAATTGGGATGTTTTATAAGACAGTTGTTCCTGTCTATTTCTTTAACATCTCAGTCTCATGAATATGAGGACTGATTTATTTTAAAGAGACTGAGGGGACAAAACCAGATGTGGTGTGTGATCCTCAACTGGATTCTGGTTTGGACTAGCTAGCTATGAAGGATATTTTGTGGACAACTGGGAAAATGTCAAAATGGGTGTTTCCTAAGATACAATAGACTATTCAATGTAGAGAATTGTTGGATCACTGTATTGTGTACCTGAAACTAATATAAAACTGTATGTTAATTATATTTCAATTTTAAAAAGGAACTAGGGGCATCTGGGTGGTACAGTCGTTTAAGTGCCCTGCTCTTGATTTTAGCTTGGGTCATGATCTCAAGATCATGAGATTGAGCCCTGCAATGGGCATGCTCAGCGTGGAGTCTTCTTGAGACTCTCTGTCCCTCTTCCTCACCCGCCCCCCAGCTCTCTCTCTCTCTCTCTAACACATAAATAAATCTTAAAAAAAAAAAAGGAATTATTAAGGGATTCTTAATGTCAGCTGTGATTATGTTATTTTGGCTATGTAGGAAAATGTTATTTTTTTAAGATGCATACTAAAATTTAGAGGAAGAATGATGATTGCTATTAAAATTCTTCAGCATAACAAATTGGGAGTCTCTTTCTAACGAAGAAGGAGATGATGGATATTGGGGGCCAACAAAAAGTCTTGGGCTTATTCCGCCACTGGGCTGAAAGTTGCATATGAGCAGGGCCCGTGTCTCTGTTGCTTCCCATTCCATATCCAGTGCCTAATACTGTGCCCAGAATGGAGTAGGCACCGCACATATATTTGTTAAATGAAGGAATAAGTGAGCATGGGAAAAGAATGCTGAAATTACCCATGACTTCAGCTGACATGAAAATTCAACAGACACCGCTTAAAGGATTGATGTATTTGAAAAATAGATACAACTAAAATGTAGCAACCATGTAGTATAATGGTAACTGAAATGGTAAGAAAAGATATGAAACTTCAAAAAAGTAGAAAACATTAAAATGATAAAATAATAGTTATCAGAATACCATTATTAGGTTTATTGCCCCATTCCCATTCTTTTTGGAGTCCTGGACATTGAACTGGCTTTTTGTAATGAAAACTAACCACAAATAAAAAACTAAATTCTATGTGTTTTTTAGGAAATTGTTAGAAATTAAAAAAACTGTTTTTTTTTCTTCCTCTCTCTTACCTTCTTTCTTTCTCCTACTAGTAATCTGGTAAGATAGCAAGATATCCATCTGCTGACTACAGCTCCTTCCAGTTAGCCAATGACATTCCAGGAGTTTTCCCCTTCCCTGCATCATTAGTTGAAAAATGATAAAATTTTTAATGAATCATTGAACATTACATCAAAAACTAATGATGTACTATATGCTGGCTAGTTGAATATAATAATAAAAAAAGAAAAATTAAAATTAAGAAAAAAAGAACAATGATAAAGTTATTACTATATATATTAAGTATTTTTTTAAAACAAAAAAGAAAACCAATGAAGCCCAAGTCATAGATCTCATGCTTGGGGAGTCATGATCAACACAGGTAAAACAAAAGTAAAAATCCCAGCGATACTTGATTTTTCTGCACCAGTTTACATTTATGGACAGCTTTGACAAACATTTCAGTTATTCTCAAAATGATAGCTTGCTGCAGGCTGGGTTTCAAAGAAGACTAATTGACTTGTTCAAGGTCATCTCCATAGTGAGAGATAAATCTGATATGGGCGCCATGTTTTCTGACATCTTGTGCCAGTGCTTACCTTCTAAAAACCACAACTTCAGCCACTATTGCCTTTTTTACTCTACAGTGTGCCAAGGACAACTCACTGAGCTATCCTGACTGAATCTCTTACACCTTGACTGTAGGGATGATTTCTAAGACTTTCATTTCTGTCCTTCTGAACCCCCAGCCACCCCACCATTTTTCTTAGCAACAAGAAGAAGCACTTTATTTTCCCTCTTGGTGCTGAGCTCCAGCAGTAGCAACAGACCCACTGTGATCTGCAAGAGGGAAGGAAAACCTCCAACTACCATGAATCGTGCTTAACACAGTACGAGAATGTTTTGGATCTTACTACGAGAAGTTCATTTAAAATTTCATCTCCACAGCAGAAGCTGTGAAAAGCATAGGCAAGGCTGCAAGTGGCTGGTTGCTGGCACGTATATCATAGAGATGCCTTATGAGTGAAAGAGAATCTGTGATTTTGTGTGGTACATTTAACATTATCACCACCTACGCGTTCAGTTGAAAGCTGTTCATGGCTGAGGAGAAATCTGATTCCTTCCTACGTCACCACTCAGCTTCATTTACTGTGAGCTATGGGTGGCTTCCTTGAGAATGTTTGTATCTTTTACCCAGAACAAACATTCCAACAGGGCAGCACCTGGGGAATCTATAAATAGGTTAACTCAGTAACATTTAATAAATAAATGATAATAATACAATACATTTAAAATATTTTCTCTGACTATTCCCTCTCCTTTATCCCCTATGTATCACTAATATACAGTTGAGTCCTCTCCATTTTTTTAAGTCCCTCTAATATATCTCTTCTTTCTACTCTACCACCCTTGTTTAATTTTTTAAAAGATTTTATTTATTTATTTATTTAACAGAGAGAAAGCACGAACACACAAGCACAAGTGGAGGGAGGAGCAAGGGGAGGAGAGGGAGAAGCAGGCTCCCGGGTGAGCAAGGATCCCAAGGTGGGACTCGATCCCAGGACTCTGGGATCATTACCTGAGCTGAAGGCAGATGCTTAACTGACAGAGCCACACAGGGGCCCCTCTACCACCCTTTTTTAAACACTAGTTACCTTTAGTCCTATAAAGCTTAATGAAATACTCTTACTACCTATTTTTCCTTCTCTTTCTCCAAGTCATTCTTTATGTGTTGCAAACAGTTGGATTGAACCAAATTCTTTTCCTGCTTAAAACCATGCAATGTCTTGAAAAGTCTTTAAGTGCTCAGACATTCACGGTCCTCTATAATATGGTCTCCACTTACCTATATAACCTTATCTTGCATTCTACTCATGTAACAACAATAATTATTACCTGGGTACCCAAATCCCAAACTGTGCACTAGGTGCTGTCCATATACAACACAAACTCCTGCTCCATCTAGACCTGTGCCCTTATGGTTCCCATGTGTGCTTTTTTCTTTTCTACACTACGCCCATGCTCTATTTTTCATGTCCTCTATGTCCCCAAATCCTGCTAATATTTTGAGACTGAGATGATTTCTCAGCTCCTCCCAAAATCCCCTCAAATCATTCAGATCCCCAGTCTCTTCTATACCTGACTTGTTAATATTCTTTCTCTGTGCCACATGCTACAGTATTTAGTACCACTGTGTGATTATTTAGTCCTTTCCAGTCTGGAAATTCACCACCCATTAAGTTGTCCTTTGCTGGCATCCATGGGTTGGCCTCAAAGCGTACATGAACCAGTTGGAATTACATGTTTTACGTTTGTGTGTTTTCTCTAGGTCAGGAGTTTTCATGGCATCACAGAGAGATCCATGAAGGCTGAGTTTCTCTTTGGATACCAGGTCACATTTTTAGTTTAAGCCTCTTACCTAAACATAGGAAATATATATCTTTTTTTTTAAAAAGATTTTATTTATTTATTTGACAGACAGAGATTACAAGCAGGCAGAGAGGCAGTCAGAGAGAAGAGGAAGCAGGCTCCCTGCTGAGCAGAGAGCCCGATGCGGGGCTCGATCCCAGGACCCCGGGATCACGACCTGAGCTAAAGGCAGAGGCTTTAACCCACTGAGCCACCCAGGCGCCCAGAAATATATATCTTATTGCATATCCTCTGATCCACCATTGTAAAACTTCTAACGGGCCTGGGACTGAGTTTTAAAATTCTGACTTATTGTTTTACACTGCATTAAACATGAGGTGTCCTGAATTTTGATGGCGAAAAACATACAGCACTATATGCAGAACTTATTTCAATAATAATTTTTAAATTAAGTATTTTTTTTAAAGATTTTATTTATTTATTTGACAGAGAGAGATCACAAGTAGATGGAGAGGCAGGCAGAGAGAGGGAGGGAGAGAGAGGGAAGCAGGCTCCCTGCTGAGCAGAGAGCCCGACGCGGGAATCGATCCCAGGGACCTGAGATCATGAAGGCAGCGGCCTAACCCACTGAGCCACCCAGGCACCCCTAAATTAAGTATTTTTTGAATAGGTAATTCAATTATATAATTTGAAGACCAAAACTACAGAGAAAGGTTAACTGGAGAAATCTCACCCCCACCTGCCTTTTATAGGGGACCTTCAACAAAAAGATTTTAGTTATATATATATATATATATATATATATATATATATATATATATATATATATATATTTTATTTATTTATTTATTTATTTAAGACTTTATTTTTATTTTTAAGGGTTTTATTTATTTATTTGAGAGAGAGAGAGCCCATGTGCACGTGCCCAAGCAGTGGGGAGGGGCATAGGGAGAGGGACAGGCAGACTCCCTGCTGAGCAGGGAGCCCAATGCTGGACTCAATCCCAGGACCCTGAGAACATGACCTGAGCCAAAAGCAGATGCTTAACCAACCGAGTGAGCCATCCAGGCACCCCCGAGATTTAATTTTTATTATTTTTTAAAGATTTTGTTTATTTGTTTGTCAGAGAGAGTGAGAGAGCACAAGCAGGGGGAAAGTAGGCAGAGGGAGAAGCAGGCCTCCTGCTGAGCAAGGAACCCAAGGCAGGACTCAATCCCAGGACCCTGGGATCACAACCTGAGCCAAAAGCAGAAACTTAACCAACTGAGCCACCCAGGTGTCCCAACAAAAAGATTTTAATACCCTAGATAATTGTCTATAGCTTCATTAGTCAAGGCTCTTTTGGATGCAAGTAGCAGAAATTTATCTTGAACCCCTATAAGCAAAAAGGAAATTTTTTTAAAGAATAGCATATCCCAAGGAAGGCCGAAAGTGCAGCTAGATTTCAGAAAAGATTGGAACGAAGACTTGAAATCCATTAAGAACACCAGCAGCTTATTTTTGTCTTACTGACTGCGCCCACTGGGTTCTTTCTCTCTCTTTGTCTCATTCTCTCTGCAAACTGACTTCAGCATGCATTAAGTCCAAACACAGCTGTCCCTCTGCTCCTGAGTTTACTCTGTTCAAGTGAGCAACCCAGCTTCTTATCTCTCAGGGCAAATTTGGAGACACAGACAGACAGACAGACAGGCAGAGACTGAGGCCCCGTTTGGCCTGACAAGAGGCATGTGTGCATCCTTGCTTGATCAGCTCTGGACCGGAGAGGTGGAACACAGTACAAACATGGAAGCCCGGGATCCAGCCTTGTCTAGGGCCAGCCGGATATCCCCTGATGTGCCTGCTAAAGTGGTCTTGCTGACCATAGAAAACCAGCTTTTAATGTTCATGGGCCTGAGGCCACTTTCGGCCCAGATAGGTCCCCTGTGCTGATTATCTCTTTTCTTACTGGCAGGAAATAACTCAGGAGAGCCACAGCATTTCTTGAGTAGCATACTCTCCTGAGACATAGAGGAGGACTTACCTTATTTTTATTTAAAGTTTTTTCAAGTTTCCCTGGGCCAGTTCGCACTGGCTGTTTTCTGCTGTCCTCACTCTAGCTGGTGCTGATGTTGCCAGGTCTGGTTATCTCCTGGGTATTACCTAGTCAGGAACAAGGCACGCTGCCTAATTACTGGAAATAATAGAGCAGAGTGATACATGGCTCCTACCAGATCCTTACAACTCTGTTTTGAAGAAGGTGGGGGTGAACAGAGCTAAGAAAAAGAAGTATTGCTTAAGTTACAGTATCTAATTTTAATACACAAAGAATATGGCTCTAATGTGTTTACATGTCATGATGGTACCAGATGGATTTCATGGATGTTATATCTTAGCAATACTTTTCTTATCCGTGAGTTGAGAACGGTGTTAGTAGAAGTGATTTGAAAAAAGCGAAAGGGTACTATCTCTTTAGTGAGATTTTTCCATACAGAAAAAATAATAGCAATTCTTCCTCCCTTCCTTCCTTGTATCCATCCATCTGTCCATCCATCCATCTAAGAATAGCAGTACCTTCTCAGAACTTTCCAGAACTTGTACTGTCTAAAATTCTTATTTTACTGTGTGAAATATCCTCAATAATGTTTTTATAAATAAATTCAATTAATTCACATATGGTGTATTATTAGTTTCAGAGGTAGAGGTCAGGGATTCGTCATTCTTACGTAACACCCAGTGCTCATTATATCATGTGTCCTCCTTAATGTCTATCACCAGTTACCCCATCTCCCTACTTCCCTCCGCTTTAGCAACCCTCAGTTTGTTTCCTATAGTTAAGAGTCTCTCATGGTTTGTCTCCCTCTCTGATTTCATCTTCTTTTATTTTTTCCTTCCTTCTCCTATGATCTCTGTTTTGTTTCTTGAATTCCACACGTAAGTGAGATCATATGATAATTTTCTTTCTCTGACTGACTTCTTTTGCTTGCCATAATTCCCATTGTTGCAAATGGCAAGATTTCATTTTTGATGGCTGAGTAGTATTCCACTGTATATATATATATATATATATATATATATATATACTGTATCTTCTTTATCCATTCATCTGTCGATGGACATTTTCATTCTTTCCATAGTTTGGCTATTGTGAACATTGCTGCTATAAACATTCAGGTGCACGGGCCCCTTCGGATCACTACATTTGTATTTTTAGGGTAAATACCCAGTAGTGCAATTGCTGGGTCATAGGGTAGCTCTATTTTCAACTTTTTGAAGAAACTCCATGCTGTTTTCCAGAGTGGCTGCACCGGCTAGCATTCCCACCAACACTGCGGGAGTGTTTCCCTTTCCTAGCACTCTCGCCAACATCTGTCATTTCTTGACTTATTAATTTTAGCCATTCTGACTGGTGTGAGGTGTTATCTCATTGTGGTTTTGGTTTGTATTTCTCTGATGCTGAGTGATGTGGAGCACTTTTTCATGCATCTGTTGGCCAGTTGGATGTCTTCTTTGCAGAAATGTCTATTCATGTCTTCTGCCATTTCTTGGTGGGATTATTTGTTCTTTGGATGTTGAATTTGATAAGTTCTTTATAGATTTTGGATAGTAGCCCTTTATGTTATATGTCATTTGCAAGTATCTTCTCCTATTCTGTCGGTTGTCTTTTGGTTTTGTCAACTGTTTCGTCTGCTGTGCAAAAAGCTTTTTATCTTGATGAAGTCCCAAAATTTCATTCTTGCCTTTGTTTCCCTTGCCTTTAAAATGTGTCTAGCAAGAAGTTGTTGTGGTCAAGGTTGAAGAGGTTGCTACCTGTGTTCTCCTCAAAGATTTTTTCCCTAAATCAGCTCCTTTTTTTTTTTTTTTAAGATTTTATTTATTTATTTGACAGACAGAGATCACAAGTAGGCAGAGAGGCAGGCAGAAAGAGAGGAAGGGAAGCAGGCTCCCCACTGAGCAGAGAGGCCAGTGTGGGGTTTGATCCTTCCTGGGATCATGACCAGAGCCAAAGGCAGAAGCTTTAACCCACTGAGCCACCCAGGTACCCCTCTCTTCAAGGATTTTGATGGATTCCTAACTCATGTGGCTGTCCAATTTTCCCAACACCCTTTGTTGAAGAGACTGTCTTTTTTCCACTGGACATTCTTTCCTGCTTTGTTGAAGATTAGTTGACCATAGAGTTGAGGGTTCATTTCTGAGTTCTCTATTCTGTCCCACTGATCTATGTGTCTGTTTTTGTGCCATTATAATACAGTCTTGATGATTACAGCTTTGTAATAGAGCTTGAAGTTTGGAATTGTGATGCCACAAGTTTTGGTTTTCTTTTTCCAAATTCTTTTGACTGTTAGGGGTCTTTTCTGGTTCCATACAAATTTTAGGATTATTTGTTCCAGCTCTATGGAAAAAAATTGATAGTCTTTTGATAGGGATTGCTTTTAATGTATAGATAGCTCTAGGTAGCATAGACATTTTAACATTTGTTTTTCCAGTTCATGAGTGTTGAACATTTTTCCATTTCTTTGTGTCTTCCTCAATTTCTTTCATGAGCACTTTATAGTTTTCTGAGTATAGATCCTTTGCCTCTTTGGTTAGGTTTATTACTAGTATCGTATGGTCTTAGGTGCGATTGTAAATGGGATCAACTCCTTACTTTCTCTTTCTCATTGTTAGTGTAAGAAATACAACTGATTTCTGTGCATTGGTTTTATATCTTGCCACTTTGTAGCAGATGATTAACCAACTGAGCCACACAGGCACCCCTATTGGGAAATTTGATTACTGCTTCAATTTCCTTGCTGTTTATGGGTCTGTTCAGGTTTTCTATTTCTTCCTATTTCCATTTTGGTAGTTTATATATCTCTAGGAATGCATCCATTTCTTTCAGGTGGCCTAATTTGTTGGGATATAGTTGATCATAATACGTTCTTATAATTGTTTGTATTTCTTTGGTGTTGATTGTGATCTGTCCTCTTTCACTCATGATTTTTCTTTTCTTTTTGATAAGTTTGGCCAGGGGTTTATCGATCTTTTTAATTCTTTCAAAGAACAAGCTTCTAGTTTTGTAGATCTGTTCTATTGTTCTTTTTGTTTCTATTTCATTGGCATCTGCTCTAATCTTTATGAATTCTCTTCTCCTGCTGGACTTAGGCTTTATTTGCTGTTCTTTCTCCAGCTCCTTTAGGTGTAAGGTTAGGTTGTATATTTGAGACCTTTCTTATTTCTTGAGGAAGGCTTATGTTGTCGGATATTTCCCTCTTAGGACTGCCTTTGCTGCGTCCCAAAGGTTTTGAACAGTTGTTTTCATTTTCATTTGTTTCTGTGAATTTTTAAAATTCTTCTTTAGTTTCCTGGTTGACCCGTTCATTCTTTAGTAGGATGCTCTTCAACTTCCACGTATTTGAATTCTTTCCAAATTTCCTCTTATTTTTGAGTTCAAGTTTCAAAGCATTGTGGGCTGAAAATATGCAAGGAATGATCCCAGTCTTTTGCTACCAGTTGAGACCTGATTTGTGACCCAGTATGTGATCTATTCTGGAGAATGTTCCATGCGCACTTGAGAAGAATGTGTATTCTGTTGCTTTAGGGTGGAATGCTCTGAATATATCTGTGAAGTCCATCTGGTCCAGTGTATCATTCAAGGCCCTTGTTTCCTTGTTGATCTTCTGCTTAGATGATCTGTCCATTGTAGTGAGTGGAGTATGAAAGTCCCCTACTATTATTGTATTATTATTGATGTGTTTCTTTAGTTTTTTTATTAATTAGTTTATGTAATTGGGTGCTCCCATATTAGTGGCATAAATATTTACAATTGTTAGATCTTCTTGTTGGATAGACCCTTTAATTATGGTATAGTGTCCTTCCTTATCTCTTACTACAGTCTTTGATTTAAAATCTAATTTGTCTGATATAAGGATTGTTACCCCCAGCTTTCTTTTGATGTCCATTAGCATGGTAAATGTTTTTCCTTCCCCTCACTTTCAATCTGTAAGTGTCTTAGCCAACAGCATATGGATGGGTCTTGCTTTTGTATCCAATCTGATGTCCTATGTTTCTTGATTGGGGTATTTATTTAGCCCATTTACACTCAGAGCAACTATTGAAAGATATGGATTTAGTGTCATTGTATTACCTGTAAAGTGACTGTTACTCTATATTGTCTCTGTTCCTTTCTGGTCTATGTTACCTTTGAGCTCTTTCTTTGCTTAGAGGATCACTTTCAGTTATTTCTTGGAGGGCTGGTTTGGTGATCACAAATTCTTTTAGTTTCTGTTTGTCCTGTTAGTTCTATTTATCACTCCTTCTATTTTGAATGACATCCTAGCTGGATAAAGTATTCTTGGCTGCATATTTTTCTCATTTAGCACCCTGAATATATCATGCCAGTACTTTCTGGCCTGCCAGGTCTATGAGGTTAGGTCTGCTGCCAGCCTTATGTTTCTACCTCTGTAGGTTAAGGACCTCTTGTCCTGAACTGCTTTTAGGATTTTCTCTGTTTATGAGATTTGTAAGTTTCAGTATTATATGTTGGGTGTTGACCTATTTTTATTAATTTTTAAGGAGGGGGTTCTCTTTTCCACCTGGATTTTGATGCCTGTTTCTTTCCCCAGTTTAAGGAAGTTCTCTGCTATAATTTGCTCTAATATACCTTCTGCCCTCCTTTCTCTTACCTCTACTTCTGGGATCCCAATTCTAATATTGTTTTGCTTTATGGTATCTCTTATCTCTCAAATTCTCCCCTCATGGTCCAGCAGTTGTTTATCTCTCTTTCTCTCAGCTTCTTTATTCTCCATCATTTGGTGTTTTATATCACTAATTCTCTCTTCTGCCTCATTTATCCTAGCAGTTAGAGCCTCCATTATTTTTATTGCATCTTATTAAAACCTTTTTTTTTTTACTTGATTAGATTTTAGTTCTTTGATTTCTCCAGAAAGGGATTCTCTAGTGTCTTCTTTGCTTTTTTCAACCCCAGCTAGTATCTTTGTAATCATTATTATGAACTCTGGGTCCGACATCTTACTTATATCCATACTGATTAAGTCCCTGGCAGTCAGTACTACCTCTTGTTCTCTTTTCTGAGGTGAGTTTTTTTGTGTTGTCATTCTTGCAGAAAGTAGTCACTTTTCTATTTGTAGAATTACAGCGATTCCTTTCTTAGCTCTCCAGTTGAGTTCACAGATGTTCAGAATGATTTGATAGCTATCTAGCTGATTTCCTGGAACCAGACAAAACTAAGGTCTCCTACTTCTCTGCCATCATAGAAAAACCTATCCTTAATGATGTTTATGAATAAAAACTAACCTGTATAGTGTACTTTTGTGTGCCAGCCACTCTTAAAAGTATTTTGTGATTATTCAACTAATTCTTGAAACCACCCATGAAGTGGCCACAATTACAATCCCCATTATACATATGAGGAATAAGGCACAGAGATGATAATTGTGCAAAATTGCAAACCTAGTAAGTGGTATTGTCAGAATGTCAACCTAAATAAGTTTGACTCTAGAACCTTTGATTTTTTAAAAAAGATTTTATTTATTTGATAGAGAGAGACACAGCAAGAGAGGGAACACAAGCAGGGGGAATGGGAGAGGGAGAAGCAGGCTTCCCGCTGAGCAGGGAGCCCGAATCGGCTCTTGATCGCAGGACCCTGGGATCATGACCTGAGCCAAATGCAGATGCTTAACACTGAGCCACCCAGTCACCCCTAGAACCTTTGATTTTTAACCTACCTTCACTGTATCATAGTGAAGGCTGTATTCAAGATAGTGATTACCAAATCATTGAACATGTTTTAAAAATATACTTAACAGGATTGACAGATGGGCTGATGCAGCTCATTTGTGAGCCTGCAGAGCTAAGTGCTTCTGAACTGTCCTGGTGGGCCTGTTGTCATTAGCTTCTCCAGCTGTTTCTTGAGGGCTTACCTTTGGTAAATGCCACGTTTTTTATAAGCTTTAGATTTGGAAACTAGCTATGAACAAAAAATTCTTTAAGAGCATTATAGCTCCAAGTTAATATAATATTTCCTCTTCCAATTTTTTATTATGGGTAATAGTATTGCTCATTTGAATGCTTTCTTCCTAAGTGGTGGTTATCCATGCTTGATATAACAGCAGAGCTCTGTTGGAAGTGGTAAAAAAGATGAAAGTCAAGTTGATAACTAAGCTAGGATGAGACCTGAGAAAGCAACAGAACAAGTGAATTATTGCTTTGGAGAGGTTTTGATCTAAATACGGAGAATGATTATAAAACTGTCTGTAATGCTTCAAAGAATCAGTATGACCCTGTAAAGATAACAGGCAGGAATGCCATGCTTGAATCTTAATATATAAGTTAAGACCCAGAAGTGCTCATGACTCTCTAAAAATTTTCTCAAGAACATTTCCAATGAAGTCACACACATAGTGTGATTGACAGCATTAGGGTACACTTGAGATCAGTAACAATGAATCTGAATTCACACTGGTTGACATAGTTGTATGTTTTTCTCTAGCTATGTTCAGCTATGATGGTGAAAAAATTAGAGAAAGCAGATGTGAATTTAACTGGGTTGTGGTTTCACAGAGCCAGGTAGGGGAAAGGAGTTGAGGGAGTTTTTGCTATTGTCAATTATTCATTATATGTAAATTTTATAAACACCTTGTCCAATTTCATATAAAAGACTTGGGAGTTTATTTGAATTCTCTTGACCATATTAATCAATTTGGGACTAATCACCTCCTTTGTGATACTGAGTCTTGTATATCTTTACATCTTTTTAGTCTCTATAATATCTTTCAATAGAGTTTTCAATTTTTCTCCAAAAATTTAAATCACATAGAGATACTAAATCTAGTATCAGTGAACATGAAAAAAAATTGTGTATCTATCACAACCTTGCTCATTGTTTTCATATTTCAAGTTGTCTTGTCAAAAATTTACACTTAATTTTCATCATAAAATTATTATTGCTGTCAAATTCTTATTTATATATTTATTTTATATATTTATATATGAATATATAAATTTATATATGAATATATAAATTTATATATTTATATATTTATATAAATATAATTAATAATATAATATGATATATAAATTTTATATAAATATAAATTCTTATGTATATATTTTATATATTTATATATAAATTTATATATTTATATATTTGTAGACTCAAATGGTCTAGTAATAGCAAATGTTGTAACTCAGCTTCCCATTTAGAAATACTTCTCTTAAAAAAAAAAAAAGAAAAAAGAAACAGTTCTCTTGTAGCTGTTTTCCTTTGAGTTTGTATTCTTTGAGTAGGCTGTCTTGGCTCTCCCAAAAATACTGTGTTATTTCTCCCTTGTAAACATTTGTGTTTTTTTCTTTTCACTTAGTTCCCCTACAGTACAAAATATTTGGAAATGCAGTGTCCTAAAGATATTGTGTAAATGTTTTAAGGCATCATGCATCACTATAATTAGTTACTCAAGTTCACAGCCCCAAATGTCATCATTATATTAGATTTTTAGAAATCCAGTGATTTGGTTAAAATGAGCGTTCTCTTTCTGTGTGTATGTGTGTATGTGTGTGTGTGTGTGAACACATGTGTAACATTGTCTATATATTTGGATTAGTTTCCTATGTCCACTATAACAAAGTACCACAAACTAGATGGTTTTAATTTATTCTGTCATACTCACACTTTGGGAGGCCAAATGTAGGAAATCAAGGTGTTGACAGGGCCATAGTCCCTCCAAATCTTCTAGGAGCCACTCTTGCCTCTTTCAGCTTTTGGCAGCCCCATGTGTTCTGTGGCTTGTGGCAGCACTGTGGTAATTTCTGCCTCTGACTTCACATGACCTCCTTCTCTCTGTGGTTTTTGTCTTCTACTCATCTTAGAAGGACACCAGTCAGATTGGATTAAGCCCACCCTGCTGCAGTATGACTTCATCTTAACCAACCACATCTGTAAGGACCCTATTTCCAAATAAGATCATTCTGAGGTGCTGGGGGTGAGGACTTCAAAATATTTTTTGAGGGGGAGATATGGTTCAACTCATAACAACACCTAATTGCTTGCTAAGAGAGCCAATGTTCGTTTTTAAGGAATGTTTGCATATTCATTTAAAAATCAACTTCAAGAAAATAAAAAATAAAAGTGTAACTTTAACATTTTTGTTAAATGAAATAATATACTGTTAAAATCTGCAGGAATAAAATATTGCACATCAACTAGATGTGCTGTATCTAGTGGGATTATTTATGGAAATTATTTATTTGTTTGTTTATTTGTTTATTTGACAGAGAGAGACACAGCGAGAGAGGGAGAGAGAGCAGGGGGAGCGGGAGTGAGAGAAGCAGACTTCCTGTGGAGCAGGGAGCCTGATGCGGGGCTCAATCCTAAGACCTTAGTATCATGACATGAACCAAGGGCAGCTTAACGACCGAGTCACCCAGGTGCCCCCATTTTTTTCCTTTAATAAAAGTTCTGCAGGCAATATTTTTTTGTGTTTTTTTAAAGGTTTTATTTATTTATTTGACAGACAGAGATCACAAGTAGGCAGAGAGGCAGGCAGAAAGAGAGAGAAGGAAGCAAGCTCCGCGCTGTGCAGAGAGCCTGACGCGGGGCTTGATCCCAGGACCCTGGGATCATGACCTGAGCCGAAGGCAGAGGCTTAACCTACTGAGCCACCCAGGCGCCCCTATTTTTTTGTATTTTTGATTAAGAAATTTGGCTAAATCCCTGAAATTACTATGGGTTTTCTTGAGTATATTTCCAAGTCTATTCAGCTTTCTACATAATTTCATATTTGCTTCTAGAAATAAGGAAGATACAGTTTGAGAACAGAAGCTCATCTAAGTTAAATACACTGTATGACTCTCCTCTTTCTCTTTATTTTCTTACTTTGAAATGTATAAAAGGAAACTGTCTTCTTTCAAAAAAGGCTCTAAAAGATCTTGTTACATTTATAAAGTTCTCTGAATGCTGTCATAAGCCTGCCAGCACAACTCTTGGTTTAGAGCAATGAAATCTAGAGTTGAAAATGTCCTTCTGTAAAATAGATCTTTCTAAGCCGCTCATCCCAATATTTGTGTTGGTTTGAAAGAGAAATGGAAAGTTAACGATAAACAACAGTAACAACAAAATCTAGATGGTAGGGGCACCTGGGTGGCTCAGTGGGTTAAGCCTCTGCCTTCAGCTCAGGTCATGATCTCAGGGTCCTGGGATGGAGCCCCGTATCGGGCTCTCAGCTCAGCAGGGAACCTGCTTCCCCCTCCCTCTCTGCCTACTTGTGATCTCTCTCTCTCTGTGTCAAATAAATAAATAAAATCTTTTAAAAAAATCTAGAGGTAGATCAGAGCTAGAGGGCAGTCACCTAGTTAACTTCCTGATTTACAGTGGAGATAGTGAGGCCCAGAAGTTCCTGAAGGCCACTTTGTTGAAACATGGCAGAACTAGATCTAAAATTGTGCTTTATTGAATCACGTTGTCTTTTCTTTCGTATCTTATTCAGAACTTGTACAAAAGGTAAAGAATGACTGATACTGAATTGTACACTTTTTTATCGCAGTATAGTTTTTATTGCAATGTAGTTGACACACAATGTTATATTAGGTTCAGGTGGATCACATAGTAATTCAACAACTGGATACATTGTATACCACAAGTGTAGCTACATTGTCACCATACAGTGCTATTACAGTGCCATAGACTATATTGCCTATGTTGTACTTTTCATCCCTAGGACTTATTCATTTCATAACTGGAAGACTGCTTCCCACTCCCCTTCATCCATTTTGTCCATTCCCCTCTTCCCTCCCCTGTGGCAACCATTAGTTTGTTCTCTGTATTTATGGGTCTGTTTCTGCTTTTGTTTGTTGGTTTGTTTATTTGTTTCGTTTTCTAGATTCCACA
This sequence comes from Enhydra lutris kenyoni, assembly GCF_002288905.1. Taxonomy (NCBI): domain Eukaryota; kingdom Metazoa; phylum Chordata; class Mammalia; order Carnivora; family Mustelidae; genus Enhydra; species Enhydra lutris. The sequence continues at coordinate 7,177,294 of NW_019154102.1, read as the reverse complement.
TGAAATCATATGGTACTTTTCTTTCTCTGTCTGACTTATTTTACTTAGCATAATACCTTCTAAGTCCATTCAAGTTGTCACAAATGGTAAGATCTCATTCTTTTTAGGGCTGAGTAATATATTTTATTCTTTATCATTCTGAGGTATGTTCTCTCTATACTACTTTGTTGAGTTTTATCATAAGTAGGTGTTGAATTTTATCAGATGCTTTTTTTGTTTCTGTTGAGATGATCATATAACTTTTATCCTTCATTTTGTGTTAAACCATCCTTGCATCCTTGGAATAAATCCTATTTGATCATGGTATATGATCCTCTTAATGTATTGCTGACTTCATTTTGCTCATATTTTGTTGAGGATTTTGGGTCTATGTTCATCAGGGATATTGGACTGTAATTTTCTTTTCTTGTGGCATCCTTGTTTGCTTTAGGTATCCAGGTAATTCTGCCCTCATAAAATGAGTTTGTAAGAGTTCCCTCCTTTTCTATTTTTGGAAGAGTTTGAAAAGGATTGCTATTAGTATTTCTTTGAATGTTTGATAGTATTCACCCGTGAAACCATCTGGTTTTGGATTTTTGTTTGTTGGGAGGTTTTTGATTACTGATTCAATCTCCTTAATAGTAGTTATTCTGTTCAGATTTTCTATGTCATCATGATTTAATCTTGGTAAGTTGTGTTTTTAGGAATTTATCTGTTTCTTCTAGGTGGTCTAATTTGTTGATACATAATTGTCATAGTAGTCTCTTATGATCCTTTGTAGTCCTGTGGCATCAGTTGTAATACCTCCTCTTTCATCTCTGATTCTGTTCATCTGAGTCCTTTTTTTGTGTGTGTGACTAACTAAAGGTCTGTTGATCTGGTTTATCTCTTAAAATAACTAGTTCTTCATTTCATTGATCTTTTCTACTGTCTTTTTAGTAACTTATTTCTGCTATAAACTTCATACTTTCTGGGGTGCCTGGGTGGCTCAGTGGGTTAAGGCCTCTGCCTTCGGCTCAGGTCATGATCCCAGGGTCCTGGGATCGAGCCCCGCATCGGGCTCACTGCTCAGCGGGGAGCCTGCTTTCTCCCTCTCTCTCTGCCTACCTCTCTGCCCACTTGTGATCTCTGTCAAATAAATAAATAAAATCTTTAAAAAAAAAAAAAAACTTCATACTTTCTCCCACTAACTTGGAGCTTCATTTGTTCTTCTTTTTCTAGTTCCTTGAAGTGTAAAGATGGGTTAAGACCATTTTTTCTTGAGGTAGACATTTATTGTTATTAACTTTCCTTGTAGAAATGCTTTTGCTGCATCCTGTGAGTTTTGTTACATTTCTGTTTTCATTTATCTCCAAGTATTTTTTAAATTTCCTCTTTAATTCATTGGTTGCTCAGTAGCATGTTATTTAATCTTCACATATTCATGAATTTTCTGGCTTTCTTTGTTTAATTAATTTCTAGTTTCATACCACTGTGGTCAGAAAAGATGCTTAATATGATTTCAATTCTCAGGGCAGCTGGGTGGCTCAGTGGGTTAAAGCCTCTGCCTTTGACTCAGGTCATGATTCCAGGGTCCTGGGATCAAACCCCGCATTGGGCTCTCTGCTTAGCAGGAAGCCTGTTTCCTCCTCTCTGCCTGTTCTCTCTGCCTACTTGTGATCTCTGTCTGTCAAATAAATAAATAAAATCTTTTAAAAATATGATTTCAATTCTTTTAAATTTATTAAGACTTGTTTTGTGGACTAACATATGGTCTGTCTGGGAAGATGTTCTTTGTGTACTTGAGAAGATTGTGTATTCTGTTGCTTTGGGATGGGATATTCTGCAAATATATAAGTCCATCTCATCTAACTTAGCATTTGAGGCTGATAATTCTTTATTGGATTCTATCTGGGGGACCTATCCATTGATGTAAGTGGGGTACTAAAATTCCCTATTATTATTGTATGGCTATTTCTCCCTATAAGTATGTTAATAGAGTTTGTTTATTTATTTATCTCTATTAACATTTGCTTTATATATCTAGGTACCCTATGTTGGGTATATAAATATTTATAATTGTTATATCCTATTGTTGGATTGGCCCCTTTATCATTATGTAATACTCTTTCTTTTGGTTTCTATATATATGGAATATTTTTCCATTCCTTCACTTTCAGTCTCTGTATGTGTCCTTACATTTGAAGCAGTGTCTTGTACTGAGCATATAGATGGCACTTGGTTTTTGTTTTTGTTTTTTTAATCCATTCAATCACTCTGTCTTTCAATTAGAGAATTTAGTCAATTTAAAGCTAAAGTAATTATTAATAGGTATGTGCTTATTGTCATTCTGTTAATTGTTTTCTGGCTGTTTTTGTAGTTCTTCTCTGTTCCTTTCTTCTGCCTTTGCTCTCTTCTATTGTGGTTTGATTTTCTTTCATGGTATGCTTATATTCCTTTCTCTTTATTATTTGTGCATTTACAATAGATTTTTGCTTTGTGTTTACCATGATGCTTACATAGAACAACTTATACCTATAACAGTGAATTTTAAGTTGATAACAACTTGAGTTTGATCCCATTCTAAAGCTCGACACTTTTACTCTCTCCCTTACCCCCAGGTTTCATGTTTTGATGTCCTATTCTATGTCTTTTTATATTGTGTATTCCTTAATGAATTATTGTAATCACAGTCATTTTTACAATTTTGTCTTTTAACCTTCATACTAGCTTCGTAAGTAATCAATCCACTAACTTTACTATATATTTACCTTTCCAGTGGTAGTCTATATTATTGACTGGAAGTTTTTCTTTAAGCACTTTAAATATATTGTATCCCTCTCTTCCAGTCTGCAAAATTTCTGCTGAAAACTTGCTGATTAATTGTATGGAAGTTCCCTTATATGGCAGAAGTTGTTTTTCTCTTGCTGCTTTTAATATTCTCTCCTTGTTTTTAATTTTTGACATTTTAATTATATGTTTTGGTGTGGGTCTGTTTGAGCATCACATTCTCTTATTTTTAAATGATGTTACAAAGCAATAGTAACTAAAGAAGTATGGTATTGGCATAAAAACAGACCCATAGATAAACAGAACACAATAGAGACACTAGAATTAAACTCACACATATATGATCAATTCATTTATGACAAAGGAGACAAGAAGATAGAATGAGAGAAAGGATAGTTTCTTCAATAGATGGTGTTAGAAAAACTGGACATACACATGCAAAAGAATGAAACTGGACTACTATTTTACAGCATACATAAAATTTAACTCGAAATGGATTAACAGCTTGTATGTAAGACCTGAAACCATAAAACTCCTAGAAGAAACACAGGCAGTAGCTCCTTGACATAGGTCTTAGCAATGATTTTTTTTAAAAATCTGACACAAAAGCAAAAGCAACAGAAGCAAAGTAAATAATTGCAAACTTCATTATACTATAAAGCTCTGTATAGCAAAGGAAGCCATCAAGAAAATGAAAAGACAATCTACCAGATGGGAGAAAATATTTGCAAATCATATATCTGATAAGGGGCTAATAACCAAAATATATTAAAAAACTCATACAACTCAACAGGAAAAGATAATCTGAATTAAACATGTGCAGAAGATCTGAATAGGTATTTTCCTAAGAACACATATGAAAGACCAATGGGCAAATGAAAAGATGCTCAATATCATTAATCATCAGGAAAATGCTAGTCAAAACCACAATGAGCTCTCATCTCAAACTAGTCAGAATGTCTACTATCAAAAAGACAAGGAATAACAAAGAGTGGCAGGATGTGGAGAAAAAGGAAAAACTGGTAGGAATGCAAATTGGTAGAGCCACTGTAGAAAACAGTATGGAGGTTCCTCAAAAAATTAAAAATATAAATACCATTTGATCTAATAATTCCACTACAGGGTATTTACACAAAGAAAACAAAACAATAATTAGAAAGATATATATGCTCCTATGTTTAGTGTAAGATTATTTACAATAGCCAAGATATGGAAGCAGACTGATGGTTATGTAGAATAGATGAATGGATAAAGAAGTTGTGTGTGTGTATATGTATGTTATATATATGCATGTTATATATACACATATAAATGTATAGTGGAATATTACTCAGACATAAAAAGGATGAGATCACACCATTTGAAGAACATGGGTGAACCTACAAGGTATTATGCTAAGTGAAATGAGTCATATAGAGAAAGATAGATACCATATGAGTTCACTTATGTATGAACCTAAAAACAAAACCCTAAGGGCGCCTGGGTGGCTCAGTGGGTTAAGCCGCTGCCTTCGGCTCAGGTCATGATCTCAGTGTCCTGGGATCGAGTCCCGCATTGGGCTCTCTGCTCAGCGGGGAGCCTGCTTCCCTCTCTCTCTCTCTCTCTGCCTGCCTCTCTGTCTACTTGTGATCTCTCTCTGTCAAATTAATAAATAAAAAAAAAAAATCAAAAAAAAAAAAAAAAACCCCAAGCTCGTAGATAACAGGGAACAGATTGGTAGCTGCCAGACACGGGGGGTAAAGAGTGGGAGAAATGAGTGAACCGTTTTTGTTTTTGTTTTTAGTTTAAATAAACTCAGTTTTGGGGGAGAAAAAACAAGAGAAAAAAATAGACCTTAAAAAAAGTTGCATAGTATATGTCATCTGAATATAGCAACCAAGCCTGATTCTAAGATCTAAATAACAACTTAAGGTAGACTTGTATTTATAGCACTATAAATTTCATAGCAAAAAGGGTGATTTAGAGAAGGAAAACTGTTAAAGAAATAGTCTTAACTATTAACTTAACATTTCTTGACCTTCAAAAAATCTGCACATATTTATAAGGTTAAATTAAAATGTAAACTTAAATAATGCTCTGTCACAGAGCATGAAACACCATACTGCAAGCTCACCTTTCTAGAGGGCAAATTAGATTAATAGGAAACTTCGTGTTTTTTCTGTTTTCTTTGTGGATTTCTTGTTAGTGATTCATAGGCATTCCAAATTGATCACCTAACTTTCTTATCTTTTGTCTTCTGTGTTATGTTTCTTTTTTAAAAAAAATCCATCTTTATTGAGATAAAATTTTTATCCAATAAAGTTCACTCATTTTAATTGTACAGTTCAATGAGTTTTGACAACGTATGTAGTTCTATAGCCTTCACCACTATCACTCTAAAGAGTTTCCTCATCCCCTCTGTAGTCATTCTCCTTCTCTTCCCTCTCCCCCTGGGAGTTTTGCCCATCTTAAAATGTCACATAAACAGAAGCACATAGTATATGGGCTTTTGTGTCTTGTTTCATTCACTTAACACAATCTGTTGGAGTTTCTTTTTATTGCAGGGTAGTATTCCAAAGCCACAAATTGTTGATCCATTCACCAGTTGTTGGACATATAGGTCATTTCCGATTTTCATGTCTTCTGGATAGATACTTAAGTATGGAATTACTGGGGCATGTGATTAGGTATGTTTCGCTTCATAAGAAATTGCCAAATGATTTTCAAAAGTGACTATACAATTTCATACTTGCAAAAAAAGCATTTATTGTATACCCTTGGCAAGATTTTATTCTATGTTTGCTTTGGGAAATTTTAGGGGCACCTGGGTGACTCAGTGGGTTAAGCCTCTGCCTTTGGCTCAGGTCATGATTTCAGGGTCCTGGGATTGAGCCCGCGTTGGGCTTTCTGCTTGGCAGGGAGCCTGCTTCCCCCTCTCTCTCTGCCTGCCTCTCTGCCTCCTTGTGATCTCTCTCTGCCAAATAAATAAATAAAATCTTTCAAAAAAAGAAATTTTATAGTTTTATAGTTTATAGCTGTTCTATTTCAGCCCATGATTCATTTTGAGTTAATATTTTGTATATGATGTAAGATTAGAATCAAGATTCTTTTTATTGAGTGATTTGGGGTTTTTTTTGCATATGGATGTCCATTTGTTCTAGCACCATTTGTTGAAAAGACTGTCTTTTCCCCATTGGAATATGTTGGTACTTTTGTCAAAATTAATTAGCTATATACTTTAGGTCTATGAGTCTATTTCTGGACTTTCTATTCTGTTCCACTGATCTATTTGTCTACCTTTATGCAGGTACCACACTGCTTAATCATTGCAGCTTTATCATAAATCTTGAAATCAAGTCAAAGTCCTTCTAGTTCTTTGAATTTCTCTCAGCAATATTTGCAGTGTAATGGTAGTGGGCATATTTTATTTAGTCCATCCTCAAATATTGCATGTTTTCTGATGCTGTTGGAAATGATACTGCTTTTTTTAATGAAAAAAAGTATAATTTCTACTTGTTGCTGATGCATCTTTTTTTTTTTCTTTTTTCTATTTCCTGGGAGGTTTATCTTCCAAGCTTCTACTAATTTTTAAAAAATTATAATTAAAAATGTTTAGTGTGGTAAAATATACATGACATAAAATTTACCATTTTAACCATTTTTAAGTGCACAGTTCAGTGGCATTAAGTACATTCACATTGTTGTACAACTACCACCACCATTCTTCTCCTGGACTTTCTCATTATCCTTACTGGAACTGTCTACTTATTAAACACTAACTCTCCATTTCCCCTCCCTCTGGCCCCTGATAACCACTGTTCTACTTCCTGTCTCTATGTATTTGATTATTCTTGGTACCTTATTCACAAATGACTTACATTTCTACTACTACTTACTGTTTCTACTACTAACTGACAGGAAAAATTTCCACCCAGGACAATAAATAATACTAGGATAAAATGGAAATGCCAGATCACAGAGAGTTTGTAGCAATAAAAGGAAAGTGAGTTTCCATAAGGACACAGGCAAAGCAATCTATTATGGCATTTCCAGAGATGAATGTATTCCTGAGTTTTCTGGAAAGTAGAAAACAAGTTAGATAATGAGCAATATATATCTGTCAATTTTTTAAAAATCCTATACCTCATAAATACAAGTGGTATATAAAAGAATCATTTATTGTCTATTTTTTAAAAATTTAATGGAGCTTGCTTAATCTCTTATTGCTTTTTTTCTAGCCATTTCCTTCTCTTCAGCATCTACATTAGAGAGTGGTTCATTACACATAGAGGCAAAAGTACTCCAGGCAATTCTACTCTTTGTTTTTTGGCTAAGAAGCTGGAGCTACCTGCTTAATGAGAGTTTAAGGATTATCTGTGGTTTAAATTATTGGTGCTGTCCATATTATATAGATTACTTGGTGCTAAATATAATAATATTGAGTACTTACTGGAATACTATTTTGAGTTCCAAGTTTAATATTTAAAGTGGGTGAAGTAGATAAAATGATATTAAAAAACTAAAGAACTAGACCTATGCAGAAAAGCAAAAGTGTGTCTTTTTCTTTTCATTTGTTTTGCTTGGGAAAAGTAAAGGTTAAGTGGAAATACCATTGTTAAGTACATCCAGAGGTATTTCAGGTCGGTGTTTCTCCTGGCTCCTTTTTAGGCCTTTTTCTCCAAGAGTAGCAGACAGTATGCATCAACCCCCTTCCACCACAGCCACCCCACAATTTTCCTCCAAACCTTTACCCGTGAAACTTAACTTACAAGTTTAGGTACCTGGTCTCAAGACTAGACCTCCATCCTAAGCCCTGGCCCTAGCTTTGCAGTTGTTTCCTGATTGTTTCTGTTCCAAGTAGTACAGGCAAGTCAAGTTCACTGTAGTATCTGAAAACTAAGGTCATCATATTCTCCCCAGCATTACTCACCAGTTCTGGGCTTCCTCTCCTGATTCCTTTGCGTTCACAGTGGTAGTGCCAATTTACCTTTCCACCTAAGCACAAAGCTTATTTCAGCCTCTTTTTTTTTTTCTTCTTTTCCATTGGCCCCTCCATCCTATTAGTCATCAAATTCTATGAGTTCAGCTTCTTCAGTGGTTTTTCAAATATATCTTCTATTTCCCAAGCTATTGGTTCATGGCTTCGTTAATTTTTGCCCAAATTATAAATAGTAGTTATGTTTCACTTAAGCCACAGTAGCAATAACCAAGTTATTGGGCAAAGATTATCTGTAATTTGCAATTGCATCTTAAATATTATTTCCTTACTCTAGCATCCTCAACACATCCTCTGTCTGTGTTATTTTTGTAAATTAGCAATCAGGTCATCCCACCATTTTTAGGAGTTATTTATTTATTTATTTATGAAAGAGAGTGTGTGTGAGAGTGGCTGAGGGAAGGGACAGAGGGGAAGGGAGAGAGAGCGAGAGAGAGAATCTGAAGCAGACTTGGTATGGAGCCCAATTTGGGACTTGATCTCATGACTACAGGATCATGACCTGAGCTGAAACTGAGAGTCAGAGGCTTAACCAACTGAGCCACCCAGGCACCCATTGCCCACCTTTTGCTTCAAGACTTTTAATATCTCTTTACTTAGAGAATAATGCCTTCACTCCTTAGCATGACATTCAAGACCCTTCACAGTCTGTATTTAGTTTACTTTTTTCTGGTTTTATCTTCAGTCACTTTCTACCTCTCTAGTCATACCAGATGTCTCTCTATGCCTTGAATCTGTGCTGGAGTTTTAGCCCTTCCTGCCTCTGTAGGTGCTGTTACCCCTTTCACTAGATTGCTTTCCTTCTTTCTCTACCTTAAAAGATTAATTTCTTTCTATGAAGCCTTCCCCAAATTCTGCTGGAATATGTCTATGTTTGTGTATATCTCTCTCTAATATATATATATAGATATAGATATAGTTATATAGATATATAGTATAAATTATGCTGTATTATGAGTATATATTATATATTACACATTTACAGTATGAGTTAATATATGTATACATTTACAGTATGAGTTAATTAATATATGTATATTCTGTATATTCACACACATATAAATACACATATATGAATATATATTTATAAATATACAAATGAATACTACATATATATGACTATGTAGTTCTATATATATGTATGTAGTTCTATATATTCTATATATATGTATGTATATACAATGTATGTAGTTCTAATATATATACATATATATACACCCCAAATATTCTTATGTAATCTGGACTATATGTTCCTTGATGTTAAGAAGTGTGTTTTATTTATTCTATATCACCAGGACCTAGAAGGTCAATAGATTTTATTTGAGTAAATGAGTATTGCTTATTGTAAAGATAGTGACTACCTGGTTTCTATTTCCATGAAGATAAAACAGCAGAAATTATACTTCAGTCTTTAGGTATTAGGAAGAATAGGTGAGATGCTAGAATGAGTTATTTATAACTCTAATAATTTTATGAACTCTTTTCTGTAGTACTTTTTTTCATGAGTCTAGATTTTTATTTGTCTAAGATGGTTTAGGAATTTCTCTGCTTGGATTTATGCTGCTAGATCAAAATTAATTTTCTTCTGAAACAAAAATAGTTTCTCTGTTAGATCACAATAAATTTCACCAGAAAAATGGTGCACCCTGAACTTAGCCCGAGGAAATGCAGTGTTAATGCAGAGGACACAAGAAGGTTAAAGGTGAAAGACTAGGTTTAATTTTAATTATGACTTCCACTTGCCTATTATGTGACTTCTTTTTGGAACTTAAAAAATTTGATTTTAAGTCCAACACTAATTTTCAATGCTTAACTAGCATGGCTGAAGATGTTGATCTAATAATATTTCTATTTCCATTCTTATTACAGAATGAACTTAGTAGAAGTCAAGATGTTAATCAGAACCATGAGCTGCATTTCATGCAAAATGGTAGGGACAATGACTTAGCAAGCTGTTAGTTTTTCCCTTAGAAGTGCCAACTGATGTTTCAGGTGTTTTTTTTTTTTTTTTTAAATAGAGAGGTTGAGTGTAATTCAGTGGTGCTCTTGAATATTAGCAAGTCATTTTCAGTAGACAAAAGAGTTATGCAGCTTTTGAAATAGATTTGTCAGGAATCTACCTCTCGTCTTTCTCCTGTGGTTGCTGAACCCAATCTGGAGTCCACATCCTGCAATACGTAGATAAGAGTATAGCCGTGCTATGCCTTTTAACTCTCTCAGGGAGGCAAACATGATACAAGGACAATTAACTGTTCAGTGTATGCCAGATTAGGGATTAATTCATCTTTCTGCAAAAAGATAGAATTCTAGAATGGGATATTTCCTTAAGTAGTGAGTCTCCCTTTACGGAAAAGGTTCAAGCACATTTGTGCTGATTTGTTCAGTGCTGTATTCCAGAGTGCTTGGTGCAGATTAAATACTCAATAAATATTTCATGTACAAATGAATAAAGCACAAAATACATGATGCTTAAATTAGCTTATGCTGTGTAATGAACCATCCCCCAAAGTAATAGTTTAAAACAACAATGATTTATTATTTTTCATGATTCTGTGGCTTGGCTGCAGAATCTGAAATGTTCTCACATTTCCGGGACCTCAGCTGTTTGGTTGGGATAGCTAGGTCTCTCTTCCGGTGTGTATCTCATCTTTAGCCTCAGTGTTCCAAGAGAGTGAGAATGGAAACAGCAATGCCTCTGCTGGTTAGGCTTGCAACTCACTTCCAGGTCGTTCTATTGGTCAAGAAAGTCACAAGGCCACCTCAGAAGCGGTGGGAAAACTGACCCTACCTCTGGATGGGAGTTGTTGCAAAGTCTCTGGCTGTTTTTAATCAACCACAGATGACCAACTTTAAAAAAACCTTCCAGGGAATTCTTGTAATGAATGAATTCTCGGTCCACCCAAGCTCCCAGAGTCCTTCCAACTCTGAGATTCTGTAATCCTAACAAGCTGAATGGATCTCTAGAAGTGTTCTAAGAAAATAATTACTAACTTGTGGTATCTGGAAACTTTAATCTACTTCTGGTAAGATAATTTAAAAAATAATTGAGTAATTCTTTTTCTAATTATGATGATGATCAAGAATTTATATCTTCCTGGGGCACCTGGGTAGCTCAGTGGGTTAAGCCTCTGCCTCCGGCTCAGGTCATGATCTCAGGGTCCTGGATGGAGCCCTGAATCGAGCTCTCTGCTCAGCGGGGAGCCTGCTTCCGCCCCCCTCTCTCTGCCTGCCTCTCTGCCTACTTGTGATCTCCGTCTGTGGAATAAATAAATAAAATCTTAAAAAAAGAAAGAATTTATATCTTCCTTTAAGCATTTCAAATGCCCATCAGGATTTTCTTGTTAGTGAGAGTGATATTTACATGTAGTTACAGTCATGTGTAACTAACTATGTTTAATTCCGGTGTATCAGCAACATTCTCCTTTCCTTATGCTTTGTTGATCATTCTGTGAACACTGGGTAAATTCTTTACTCTTAATTCATCCATCACATACTGACATTTTAGAAATCACTGAGCTCAATAACATAAAATTTTTACTTTTTTTCTGCTTCAGAGGAAAGTGCTTTTATTGTCTCAGTATTTACTGCTATTTGTTATAAAAGTTGTAAATCTACCACTTTTCTTTACCCTTTTATGATACTTTTTACAAAAGATTGTGTTTATTTATTTATTTATTTATTTATTTTAGAGAGTGTGGGCACATACATGGGCATGAGGGGAGGGGCAGAGGAAGAGGCAGAGAATCTCTAGCTGATTCTGTGCTAAGTGTGGAGTCTGAAGTGGGGCTCAATCCCATGGGGAAGACTGAACTACTGATAGCTAAATTGTTACTTATGGTATAAAAGCATGTACTATAGGGGCGTCTGGGTGGTTCAGTGGGTTAAGCCTCTGCCTTCGGCTCAGGTCATGATCTCAGCGTCCTGGGATCGAGCCCCACGTTGGGCTCTCTGCTCAATTGGGCTCTCTGCTCAGTGGGGCGCCTGCTTCCCTTACTCTCTCTCTGCCTGCCTTTCTGCCTACTTGTGATCTCTCTCTGTCAAATAAATAAAATCTTTTTTTTTTAAAAAGCATGTACTATAAAATTTTGCTAGTATATTTTTGTATGTGCATGCAGTTGAAAATCATATATATATTTGATAATTTTTTAAAAAGATTTTTATTTATTTATTGAGAGAGAGGCAGTGAGAGAGAGCATGAGCAAGGAGAAGGTCAGAGGGAGAAGCAGACTCCCCGTGGAGCTGGGAGCCGGATGCGGGACTCGATTCCGGGACTCCAGGATCATGACCTGAGCCGAAGGCAGTCGTTCAACCAACTGAGCCACCCAGGCATCCCTATTTTTGATAATTTTTGACAAATACTGGAAACATGACTATTTTAGTTATCATTGTAGGAATCTGTTTTGTTTAAAATTTTTAGTTTGGCATTAAACTTTCATCTCAAAATTCCACATTAATATTCCTCTCTTGCTACTCTTCAGAAATAACACAAACTCAAAGCACCTCATAGCCATTGTGTAGAAATAAAACAAATTTGTCTTTGTGGAATGGATATGCCAGGTCCTGAACATACTGATAATTTTTTTAAAGATTTTATTAATTTATTTGACAGAGAAAGAGCACAAACCAGGGACGTGGCAGGCAGAGGGAGAAGCAGGCTCCCCGCTAAGCAAGGAGTCTGAGGCAGGACTTGACCCCAGCATCCTGGGATCATGCCCTGAGCTAAAGGCAGGTGCTTAACTGACTGAGCCACCCTGGCATCCCTGGATTGTTGGTAATTAACCTGGTCAGGTAACGTTCCCAGGAAATCTTCTATCTGTCACTTTTCTAAGAACGAATAAATTTTGTTTCTTGGAGAAGTATTAATTTTTACAGAAAGATTGAACAGAAAGTATAAAGAGTTCTCATACACTCCCATGCCTCCTCTCCAACCAGTTTTCCCTATTACTAACATCTTGCATTGGTGTACATTTGCTGCAAGCGATGAATCAGTATTGATGTGTTATTTGCATTAACTAATGTCCACAGTTTACATTAGGGTTCACTCTGTGATGTGTAGTTCTGTGGGTTTTTGCCAATGAATAATGTTACGTATCCACCATTATAGTATCATATATAAGAATAGTTTTGCTGCCCTAAAAATCTCCTTTTCTTTCTGTTCCACCTATTCAACTCTCCTCCTTCCTTCCCCAACCACCTTTCTTTTTTAATACCTAAATTAAGCCTAGAGTAATATTAATTAGTTTGAGCTAAGAATTTGCTTAAATAACCAATGATTCCCCACGGCAATCAAAATTTCTTAATCATTTAGACCAGCAGTGTCCAATAGAAATATGATACGATCATATGTGTATTTAAAATATTCTAGAGCTGCATTTAAAAAGAAAAAAAGTAAAAATAATTTATACTTATTCCAATATATTGACAATATCAGTTACAAAATATAACCATATAAAAATTGAGATGTTTTAGTTTTTCTGTACTAACACTCAAAATCTAATGTGCATTTTTTTTTTAAAGACTGATTGATTTATTTTGGGGGGAAGGATGGAGGGAGAGGGTGAGAGAGAATCTCTAGCAGACTCCCCACTGAGCCAAGAACCTGACCCAGGCCTGGATCCCATCCCCGACATCATGACCTGAGCTGAAATTGAGTGGGATGCTTAACTGACTGAGCCACCCAGGCCCCCCTGTAGTGTGCATTTTAAATACATTTCAGTCTAGTCACACTTAAAGTGCTAAATAGCCACAAGTGGCCTGTGACTAAGATACTGGACAGCACAGTCCTAGACTGTGAACAGTCTGAAAGCAGGTTATCCTGTCTCCAGGGCCTCTGGAATAGGAACGCAGTGCATATTTTTGTAAGGTATACCAGAAACATTAAAGGGGCTCTCTAAACCTTTGCATGCTGATACTTGTATGTTCTGCGGCCACTTTCCTTTAAACTTCCTTTCCAGTTTTGAAAAAAGTGGAATGGGGATCACACTCATTCCATCATATCATACAAATGAGTACTGGCCTTCCTGACTCTCAGAAGGCCTGAATCATCTGAAATGACTCATGAGCCTTAGGTGACTGAAATGTAATGTGAATCAAATTTGCCTTCCAAGGCATCGTTTTGTTTCCACTTTCCTCCTCTCTCTTTCTCTGTTTGGGTGACTCATCTTTCTACCATGTAGGAGTCCAGCAGCAGGCAGAGCCCCAAACCCTTCTGAATGAGCTGACTCTGAAATGGACAGTCCTCCAGACTGTCCACGCCCAGCTGTTTTGCCTACCTCATCCAGGGTCTGCAGTTTGGACGGAGAACGACCTTAAAGCTTCACCAACACCGCCCCCCCGCCATATATATATATATCTTTTCTTTAAGGTGGTGAAAGTAGTAGTGATGAGTTGGTCTGATAATTTAAATTTGAAAATGTAATCTTTTTATTTCAAAATCTTTTAATACTTAGCGTATACTTAAATCCTAGGGCCTACTTCACACTACCTTTCTCTACTCTGGGTTTTTCCCTTTCCTGGGTGGAAAGTTACCACCCCTAGTACCCCAGGATAACGCCCTTCCGGAGGTGTGGGCGAGGAACCCTCAATCCTTCCCGGTAGGAAGCCAGTCCTGCCGCAAGCTTACGCAGCACTGGAACTGCTGACCGACCTCCAGCTCTGAGCAAAGCCAAGACCCCAGCCCACCCCGCGTCTATCCAAGGGGAAGGGTGGGGTTCCCAGTTCCAAACCCCTCCCATCGAACTCACCCCAGCCGGTAGGAGAGAGGAAGTACAAAAGGCTCCACCCACCTTTCTCTCCTTCTCTTGCCATTGGACTGACTGGTTGCCCATCGTTTCTATCCCGTAGGCGATTGGCTCCCTCCTCCCGCGCCAGTCCCTGCCTCTCCCTGCCAGGGAGGGTAAGTCACGCCAAAGTGGGCGGAGAATCCTCTGGTCTCTCTCCTTCGCTCTTCTGGGCGGTGGCGGCAACTGGGGACCGAGCGGGTGGCGCATCACGGGCGCAGAGGCAGGAGGAGCAGTCTCATTGTTCCGGGAGCCTTCGCCACTGCAGGTCTCTGGGCTCTTTCGGCCCTGCCCCTTCAGTCCTACCCAACCCCCCACAACCGCCAGCGGCTCTGAGGAGAAGCGTCCCGTGGAGACAGCAGCTGCAGCATCATCTCCAACCCGCCAGCCATGGAAGACATGGACCAGTCGCCTCTGGTCTCCTCATCCTCGGACAGCCCGCCCCGGCCTCAGCCCCCCTTCAAGTACCAGTTCGTGAGGGAGCCCGAGGACGAGGAGGAAGACGAGGAGGAAGAAGACGAGGAGGAGGAAGACGAGGACTTGGAGGAGCTGGAGGTGCTGGAGAGGAAGCCCGCCACCGGGCTGTCGGCAGCCCCGGTGCCCACCGCCCCCGTCGCTGGCGCGCCCCTGCTGGACTTCGGCAGTGACTTCGTGCCCCCGGCGCCCCGGGGGCCACTGCCGGCCGCGCCCCCCGCCGCCCCCGAGCGGCCGCCGTCTTGGGACTCGAGCCCTGTGTCTTCTGCGGTGCCCGCGCCTTCCCTGCCCTCCGCTGCCGCAGCCTTGCCCTCCAAGCTCCCCGAGGACGATGAGCCTCCGGCCCGGCCTCCCCCCCCCCCCCCCTCCGGCCAGCGTGAGTCCTCAGGCCGAGCCCGCGTGGACCCCACCCGCCCCGGACCCCGCCGCGCCCCCCTCCACCCCGGCCGCGCCCAAGCGCAGAGGCTCTTCAGGCTCAGTGGGTGAGTGCCATGCCCTCCCGCCTCGCGCAGCCCCTCGCTCCCTTCCGTCTTTTGTGTGCACCCCCAGATGCCACGGGCAGAGCCCTCCTCTCCGCCCCGAGGGGCTTTGTCCGTGGACCTCCGGGCGAAGGCGCCCCCCCTGGTAGGAGCCGTCAGGAGCAGGGTGGGGCGGCCAAGGAAACCGGGCTTGTTCTTTATTGTCTGTCTCGGTTTCGGGGAATACGTGCACCCCGCCTGCTCCGGGCTTCTTCCCTCTGGTCCCTGTTCTGCAGCGTCCCGGAAGTTAGGCACCCACCCCTAGTAGGAGTTGGGTCTGTATCTATGAACTAGGGTTGCGGATACATGGAGCTGGTTAGGTTCCCGGGTGAGGATGGAAAGGCCTTGGCGCCCTTCATCTTTTGTCTACCAGTCTGGGTTGCTCCTAGGGAAGAGGCGCAGTTTTGCTGCTAGTCTGTTTGCCAGCATTGAGCCCTGGCCCCCCTCCTCACCTTCTCCGTGGCTTGGGTGGCCCCCCAGCGCCTCATTCCCCTCCCTTTGGACTCTTGGCGCTGGTGAGGAGCTAGCCCAGTGGAAAACATCCACACTGACCCAACTGCAGTGAAGGAAGAGCGCCTCCAGTGGTGTGGCGCGTGGAGAATCGGGAAGGCGAGAGTTCTGGCAAAGTCCTGCCACCGCCCAGTTTATCCGCGCTGTGATGTGGCGACTCCCCGGCTGAAACGAGCCAGGGAAGTGGGATCTGAGCATCGGTGGTCCGAGGGGGCGCAGTTCTACCAGGGTCTCAGCTGCTGAGAGGAATTGCTGTCAGTGTGGTTTAGGCTCTTGATGCATTATAATTGAATCGGAGAGGAAAAAAAGCAAAATGGTTGACATTCTTAAAGAGGGGAAACCTGTGGTGTTTTTACCGCTGATAGGCCAGTTGAATTTGTGGCAGATTTGCCACTAGACTTAATGAAATGTTTTGAGAAAGGTATTTTCATGTAGTGGTTAGAAATACTATTTCTTAGAAGTTCTGTGGTTTAGGTCTACAGGGACAAATCTGCATAGTTATAAACATTAACAAATCTTTTCATTCAGTTTAGTACCTGAATTCATTCATATATATATATACACATATATATATATGTGTATATATGTATATATAAAGGAACATTGTTTTATTACCCTTTTCATTTTGGGAAATTGTTTATTTTGGAAGAGAAAAAAATCAAGTTGGTTAGAGATGGAGAATCTTACTAGACAAGTTATCAACTTACTAGCATGTATCTTGTCACTTTGGGGGCAGAAAGGGTCTCACCAGCAAGCAGTAGGACCTTTCTTTATGTATAAAAGGATGAGAATCTGGTAGTGTTAATTGCTTGAGAGATCTTCATTGCCTTGTAGGATTTTAGAAATGGTTCATTTTCTAGAAGAAAACCAATCTGAGATCACAGAATATATTTCAGTTCATTTCTCCACAACAGAGAAATAAGCCAATTGTGATGTTTCTGAATAACATCTTGATAATGACATACCCCAAATGACATACCCCATACTCAAAACACTAATCATTGCCCTTAAGATATTAGAAGATGTGGAGTAACTCAGTCTTTGCTTTTTCTGAATTAAAAAACACGTTTAAGAGAAACTAAGGGGAGGTGGAAGAATAAAGAGTAATAAAAAATTTGCAAGTGGGAAATCTAATGATTAACAACGGCATACTGATTTGTCATCTTGTATACCAGCATGGGAACAAAGAGAAGAGTTCTGATCTTTGAACATTAGGGATTCAGGAGATGACAGCATTCTCTTGGAATTTTGACTTTTGGAATACTAAATTTGAAAAACAAAGGACAGGGAATAGTGCCTACTCAGGGACTCTTATCTATATAGTTCCCTAATTCTGCATTGGTGATAGCTATTTCAAAACTTTACTCATTTAGTAAACCACTGAATATCACGATTATTCATGGATAGTTAAACCATTTCTGTGAGTCTTGGGTTCTTCTTAACGGTTTGTTCATTCATTCAGCTGATGATTGATTACCTATAAAGGGACGGGTTGGTTCTATTCTAGGCTATGAGGGTATAGAAATGAGCAATGAGCAAAACACATGTGCTCCCCATGAGGGGAGTACGGTAATAAGCACATAAGTAAGGAACTCAGAATAGTGATAAGTGCTATGAGGAAAATAAAAAGGATGATGGTATGGAAAATGATTGGGGTGTGGGGGAGTGGGGGCTGTTTTTAAGTAGGGTAGCATTGAGGAGTGGTTTTATGAGGAGATGAGGTTTGAGTTGCAGATAAAAATTTCCAAGCAACCCATAGGAAGACAAAAGCCTTGAGGCAGGAATTAGCTTTGTGTGTTTGAAAGTCTAGTAAGAAGACTAATGAGAAAAACTTGCAAGACACTGGTGTCAGGTGAGGATGGGGAGGTGGGCTAAACGTAGATCATCTGGGGTCTCTAACAGGCCAAGGTAAAGAGTTCTACTTTTTTTTTTTTAAAAGATATTCTTTATTTTAGAAATATGCTCCTTAATAGTTATATTGTGATTTTGGAGCAAAAATATGGTTTTGAAGATTTGGAGGACCTGTGAGGACTGATGGGAGTAAAGACAAGGTGAGAAGTGTATAAGGCATGGTTAAAAACATAGAGTAGCCCGATGGGAAGAGGCTTATATTTACTGAGTTGGGCAGATTCCTGACACTTGGGCATTTACATTGTAGTTTACATTATTTTTGAATAAACTCCGATTCCCATCACTAGGAAAGTAGTAATTTTGCTGTTTTCTGTTGTGCTTGGAGCATGCCCACTGTGATGCAGTAATGAAGTGAGATGGAAGCCTCTCACCTGATGACCATTTTTCACGGAGAAAACATTTGGCTTCACTTTGAGAAGGTGGTTGGTTAAAGGGCTTTGAAGAAACGTGAGGAAAATTCTGGATAAAAATTGTGTTGAAGGAAATGCAAACATCATTAACATGACATTGAGCTGGTCTCTGAGCATGTTCTAAACCAGTGTTAAGATTGAAAATATGGTAGATTGGGTTCTGAGGCATATTGAATACTACTAAATTAAGATACAAGGGTTTTAGCATCCTGTTTTTAATCCATGCTCTGCCATCCACAGTTGCTCTTTTGGTAATTTATATTATGAAACAAAAATGTTTGTGTTGTTTCCAAAATGTAAAGTTCTTTCATTATTTTTTACCCATGTCCTGAATTACTGCTTTATTCCATGGGAGGCCGTTGGAGATTATTGAACTGAGGCATGACATCATAAAAGCAGTGTTAGAAAAAAAAATGAATTGGTGACAATATTCAAGATAGGATGGAAAGAAGAACAGGGAACTATTTAGAAAGCTTTTGCAGTAGTTCTGAAAGAGATGAGTAGAGCCTGAACTAGTTAACTACTGTTTCAGTCAGTGAAAATGGAATAGAAGGGAAGAATATAAGAAACTACAAGAAGCATGGTTTTTTGGCTGCAAATCTCTATTTTTATGGTTAGGTTAAAAAAAGTTTTTATGGAAGAAGAATTGATAGGACTTGGAGGCAAAAGATGTAAATAAAAAGAAAAGAATGTTGGTGCTTACTAAATCAATTTCAGAGACTGTCCAAATTTGTTATTTGAAATGGAAATTTGTATAGAATTGAATGCTGCTAATAGATATAGCTTATGGTTTGGGATTAAAAATTATTAGTCTTTTTAAAAGTCATTAATTATATGATTAGATACAGTGGCATAAGAGCACCTAGTAGAAATGTTAAAAGATTTTCAATGACGTATAGTTTAAAATCTTAAGTGCTAATTCTTAATATAAAATTCAAGTAAACAGTGATGTGACTCTACCAGGAAGCAGTTGCTTCTACAGAAGGAGCTATCTCATACCCTATCCATTCCCTGTCCTCCTTTGAAAATGGTAACAAGGAAAAGAACTGATGAATTTACAGATTCTGAATAATTTTTGTTAAGCCATTTCTAATTTCTGATTGGGAATAAAAATTGGGAACTGGTATGCTCCTTATGTATAAGTTGAGTTACATTTTAGATTGCTTCCTAGCATGCTCTGTGTCAAATTTATAGCCCTTTTTAGTAACTGGCAAGCTCCCTCAAACCTTTTTAAAATGAAGTGGTGGATACATCTTGAACCGCTGATAAATACCTCATTATGAGGAATAGTACTTAAAAACATGCTATTTTAGCACTATATCCCTGTAAACTTGGAATATTTGCTATCTTTTTTTTTTTTTTTTTAAGATTTTATTTATTTATTAGAGTGCATAAGCAGGGGGAATGGCAGGCAGTGGGAGAAGCCAGCTCCCTGCTGAGTGAGGAGGCCAGGCGGGACTCAATCCAAGAACCCTGGGATAATGACCTGAGCGGAAGGCAGATGTTAACAAACTGAGCCACCCAGGCGTCCCAAGATTTGTTATCTTTATAAAACAAATTTTCTAAAAAGGAGCATATTATCTATTATCTAATAATTGGCTCTGTTTTATGTGTAGTTATTTCATAATCTACCAAAAAGCAATTTATTTGAAACACTACTGATGCAAGGCCCCAAATTAAATGGCACATTTTAAAGGTACTGTGCTAGCCCAGGAAAAAGTACCTACTCAGTGGATGATACTTCTTTCCTGAAACTTCTGATTAATTAGAAGTAATGTTGTAGATACACTACTCTTACAGTACATTGAGACTTTTTGTTCCTTTTCTAAATACAGAATCTAGAAGGTCCCTTTGGGGGTGACAGCATCAGAAATGGAAACTGTAAGGGCAGACCATAATTCTTCAGTGTTTAAAAGGGTGAATGTGACTTTTGTGGCTGGCTCCTATGAGACATAGACATGCAAAAAGGTGGGACCCAGCTTTACTGATGCTAATTTCTTCTTAGACTGGTGGCTAATGATTCTTTTTAACTCTAAAGGAGGAGTTAATCATTTTACGTTTAAGCTGTTTGTTTTGTTTTTGGAATGGTGATTATTTTTAAGTTGCTTTGCTCATGTATTCTCATAACATTCTATTCTTATCTCATTGTATGTATCATACCATATATGGTAATGGTATGTTTACTCATTTCTGTTCTCTGCCAGATGGTATGCTCCTTTGGGTAAGGGGTTATGTTACTTTTTTCCATTGAGGAAAAGGTCGATGTGACATATCTTTATTGCTGAGCACAGTGCCTTAGATGTGGTGTGGGCACTCAAGAGATTTGTTGAATGAATATGATATTATAGATGAAAACTGACCTTCAAATTCTCTGTAGCCCTAGAATTACAATATTTTCTCTCATGAATTCTTATGGATGAATCATTGATGGATCCCTTATGGGTGGTTAATTGGGTTGTTTCTCAACTTTTTGTTATAAATAATGTTGCTGTTAACACATATATATTTCTTTGGGAATACATGTTGTTATATGTGTTGTAGAATAAATTCATGCAAGTAGAAATTCTGGTTCAGGAGGTATCTGTGTTTAAAACTTTGATAATGCCAAATTGTATTACAAAGAGTTATTGGAGCCTCTATTCACACCACTATTGTGCTTGGAGTACCGTTTTCCTTATGCCTTTACCATTACAGTGTATTGGTAAGACTAGTAAATGGCTTAGGAAATTTTTTTTTTTTTTTTTTTTTTACATTTTGGAGTATTTTTTTGGCTTATATGCCAGTAAGTTTTTTTCTGATCACAGCTTTTGACTATTCTTCCTTTAGGTTTTTGTTCTCACAGACTTAGGAACACTTCATCTATTGTAAGGAAATTAGCCTTTTGTTGTGTTCTGAAAACTTTTTTCATGATTGGTTATTTGTATTTTGATCTTTGGCATATTTTTTTGTGCAGAAATTTTTTGTAGTCAGATTTTTCATTTTCTTTTTTGCTTTTGAGTCATACAAGTCATTGAGTTTTGTGTAATTCTTAGGAAGACTTCTAAGATTGTAAAAGATGCTCCCATGTTTCCCTTAGTACTTTTATGATTTTTATGATTTCATTTTAACATTTAATTCTTTCATTCCCTACAGTTTATTTTATTTTAGGGAGTAAAGTAGTGATATAATTTTACTATTTAACATGATTTCTCATTTTTCCAAACGCCATTTGTGTTGAATCATCCATCTTATCTTTACTCTTTTAAAATGACGCTTTCGTCATATGCTTGTAGAATGGGTGAAATATTTCCTCTTCTGTTCCATGTCTTTGTCTTTTCATGTATAGGACCAAACTGTTTTAATTGCTATAACTTTCAAATGAAATACTAGGTGATAGCATTTTCCAGAATTATTTTTTCTGGCTATCTATGCATGTATAGTTTTCTACTTTATCTTTAAAATTTGTTTATTTAATCCCCTTTCCCTCTATCGGAATTATAGTGTGGTTACATTAAATTTATTCATTAATTTAGGGGAGAATTGATGTATGTTTTTTGATTGATATTACATATTTTTTCTACAAACCCGGTTTTTATTAACGTGTATTTTTTAAAATTAGTTTATAATTATGTGAAATAAAGGCTTTAAAAGGCAATTGTTAAGTATTCTGGCCTACTTAGCATGAAACACTTGAAATTCTGGGTTATATAGGTATTTGGCCTCCTCTTTTCAGTTGATCATGCATATAGACTGGTAAAAAGAAGTCATCTCATTTTTTGGTTTCTCAAAAAAAACAAAAAAAACACAAAACCCTACTTGAGAAGGGAAGAAACATTCTCTATACTCTTGTAGTTAGAGCTGTAGCTACTAAATATTGGATTATTGTTTTAGCAGTCTTTGAATCCTTAAGTGGCCCACTAGTTTTAAAAACAAAACGAAACATGATTTCTTTAATAGCTTGTTCTTCCCACTGATGGAATTGTGAGAAGGCGGCTCTTAAAGTTTTGTTGTTTAAACAGATTTAGCAGTTGTTGGGTTATCTTGGTGGTCCCTTAGAAGTTCAGTGTTAGTTAAAAAATTAGCATACTCCTTTTTTTTTTTTTTTCCTCTTTTCTTTTAAAGCCAGGCTTAGGGCTAGATATGGGGACAAAAAGGTGAGTAGAGGGGCTCTTGGGTGGCTCAGTGGGTTAAAGCCTCTGCCTTGGCTCGGGTCATGATCCCAGGGTCCTGGGATCCAGCCCCGCATCAGGCTCTCTGCTCAGCGGGGAGCCTGCTTCCTCCTCTCTCTGTCTCTGCCTGCCTCTCTGCCTACTTGTCTGTCAAATAAATAAATAAAATCTTAAAAAGACTACATTATAAAAAGATGAGTAGAGAGAATTTATGAGAACTGCATGTAGCAGATAAAGGGAAAAATACAAGACCCTTGTTGTAAAGAACTTTCTGCTGTCTTAAAACCGGAGGAGTATTGTGATTGTACTGTAGGAGTGATCGTAAACTTACCTACTTGTCAACATCTTTTGTGAAAAGAGAAAAAAATCTTAATTGGGTTCTAGGTTGGCCTGCATATTTTTTGTCTCCAGTTTTACAGATTGACTTTTGACTTGAGTAATTGGAAGGTGCCACTATTAGACTTATTTATCTCAATGTTTTGATAGTGCTAGGTAAACCTGACCTAGAGCATGAAAAACATTTTTTTAAAGATTTACTATTGGGGCGCCTGGGTGGCTCAGTGGGTTAAAGCCTCTGCCTTTGGCTCGGGTCATGATCCCAGTAGTCCTGGGATCAAGCCCCACATCGGGCTCTCTGCTCAGCGGGGAGCCTGCTTCCTCCTCTCTCTCTGCCTGCCTCTCTGCCTACCTGTGATCTCTGTCTGTCAGATAAATAAATAAAATCTTAAAAAAAAAAAGATTTATTTATTTAGAGAGAGCGTTGGAGGGGGAGCAGAGAGTGAGAGAGGGAGAGAGAAACTTAAGCAGACTCCTCACTGAACATTGAGCCTGATGCAGGGGTCAATTCCCATGAATCATGAAAGCTTGACCTGTGCTAAAACCAAGAGTCAGTTGCTTAACCAACTGTACAATGTAGGTACCCTGAAAAACATTTCTTAAAGCTATTGCAGTCTTTGATCTCAAAAAAGAAGGGAATTTCCTTAAAATTTTTTTCTTTGTTTTAAGGAAATTAAACCATGTAAATCCCTTTCATAAATAGCCTTTAAAAATTCTCAGTTTCAACTAATCGACATCAATGTTAAATTATAGAAAGGTTTAATATGAAATCTATCAAGTTCTGCTACTTTAATTTTTATGCAGAGCAACTTGATAAAAACAAAGAGAGAGATGGAGAGGGAGAATCTCAAGCAGACTCCCTGCTGAGCACAGAGTCCAAGGCAGCGCTCAGTCAAACAGTGTGGAGATCAGGACCTGAGTTGACATCAGGAGTAGAATGCTTGACTGACTGAGCCATCTGGGTGCCCTTTATTCCACGAAACTTTCTTTTGACCCTCTTAACTAAAGTTTTGTTAATGGAACATGTTCATCAGGAGCTACAGTTAAGTTTAGCACTGATAGAATCAAACATACATATTTTAATTGCTAAAAGAGTTGTGGGTAAAACTGGTTAAAATTGCTTCTATATGATAGAATTTTAGTATGTTTACATAGCCTTGTTTCTTTTGGAGGGACTTAAAAAGTTATTTATACTTTTTGTTGTAGAAAATTTGAAATGTAAAGACAGAATAGTGAATGAAAGTTGACTTAGCTGTCACTGAGTCCCAATAGCCATCAACCCATGGTCCATTCTCCCAATCCCACACCCTCATAAAGATTTTTGCAAACTGTAACTACTCCTTTTTGCCAAACATAACTGGAACACCCAATAATCAGATGGTTCCCCAATATATTTCACAAAAATTAATGTTATCAAATAACCATTTAGTGTGTATATGTTGTGAATGGTCTTTTTTTGTTTTTATTTTTTCACCAGTTTTTTAAAAAAAAATTAGAATTCAAAAGTCTATATATTACAATGGATTGATTTGTTTTATGTCTCATTAACTGTTCCTTGTTCACTTGGATTATCTCTCAAAATTTTATTTGTTAAAGAATGCTCATATACTTTTTTTCATTTTAATGTTTGTATTAAGATATAATCTATATACAGTAAAATACATAGATCTTAAGTTATAGCAGTTTTATGTTTTGACAAGTGTATCCACTCATTAACCCACACCACTGTCAAGATAGAGAACATTTACATCATCCCAGAAAGATCCCCTGGGCCCTGCAGTCAATTAAATTCAATTCTTGTTCTGACCTTCCTCCAGCACCCCCCAGTCCTAAGCAACATTGTTCTGATTTCTTTCACTGCAGATTAATTTTGCCTGTTATATTGCACCATGTGAATGGAATCATATGGTGTGTACTCCTATGTCTGATTACTTGCTTTCAGTATGTTTTTAAGATTTATCAATGATGTTGCAAGTATCAGTAGTTGGTTCCTTTTTACTGCTAAGTAGTATTCCATGATAAGACTATACCATAGTTGAATTAGTCACTTGTTGATGGACTTGGATTATTTATAGCTTCTGGCTACTATGGACAAAAGAATGCTATGAACATTCTTGCATAGGTCTTTTGTGGACATAGGTTTTCATTTTTCTTGGTAAAGAGAGTAGAATTGAGTAAGAGTAACTGGTTAGAATTGCTGAGTCATGGGCTAAGTATATATTTAACTTTATAAGAAATTACCAGACTGTTCTCCAGAGTCCTTTACTTCCATCAACTCAATTTATTTCCATCCAACTCACAATAGGAGAGTTGTGGTGGTTTCACATTCTCACCAATATTTGATATCAGTCTTTCTCATGTTACCTGTTCTGGTGGATTCATAATTGTTTCTCATTGTGGTGTTAATTTAGATCTCCCTAATCATTAATGAATTAGAGAACTTTTTTTTTAAGATTTCATTCATTTATTCGACAGACAGAGATCACAGGTAGGTAGAGAGACAGGCAGAGAGAGAGGAGGAAGCAGGCTCCCCGCTGAGCAGAGAGCCCGATGCGGGGCTCGATCCCAGGACTCTGGGATCATGACCTGAGCCGAAAGCAGAGGCTTTAACCCACTGAGCCACCCAGGCGCCCCTTGTATGTCTTTTTCTTACTGCTCATAGGGAGTTCTTAATATATTCTGGATAAAAGTCTTCTGTCAGATCTATACATTGTGAATATATTCTAATCTGTATCTTACCTGTTACTTTTACTGATGGTTTCTTTTGATGAGTATGATTTTCTAATTCTGAAGAATTCTTAATTTATCAGTTTTTACGGTTAGTGCTTTCTGTGTGCTGTCCAAGACATCTTTGCCTACTCCAAGGTTGTGAAAATATTCTGTTTTTTTCAAAAGCTTTATAGTTTTAGCTTTTATGTTTAAATCTAGATACATCTTGAATTAATGTTTGTCTGTGGAAGTGTTACAGTTTGGGATTTATTTTTTTCATATAGATATTCAGCTATCCCAGAGATTTTTTTTTTTTTTTTTTTTTTTTGGGGGGAAAGAATTTGTCTTGCTCTATTGTTTTGGTGACTTTGTTGAAAATCAGTGGCCATATAAGTATGTCTGTGTTTGTACATCTGTTTTGTTCTGTTTATCTATTTTTTGGTATCCTTATACCAATACTGTTTGCTATAGCTTTGCAGTAGTCTAAAAATCAAGTAGTATGCCTACTCCAAATTTCGCTTTTTTTCCCCCAAAATAGTTTTGTTCTTTCTAGGTCCATTATATTGACAAACATATTTTAGAATCAGCTTGTTCATGTCTAGAAAATGTCTGCTGGGAATTTGATTGGGATTGCATTCAGTCTAGAGAGCAATATGGAAAATGGCATTTTAGGGTTGGAAACATAGTGTTTATCCCATAACAAGCTAACAGGATAGCATGCCATAGTTTCTTGAATGCTGGCAGAAGACACAGATGCCTGGGTCAGGGACAAAGGACTTTATTACTTATAGCAGTGATAATAGCTGGCATATCAGCATTTTATTTTCTTTTCCTTTTTAAAGATTTTACTTACTTATTTGACAGACAGAGATCACAAGTAGGCAGAGAGGCAGGCAGAGAGAGAGGAGGAAGCAGGCTCCCTGCCAAGCAGAGAGCCCGATGCGGGACTCAATCCCAGGACCCTGAGATCATGACCTGAGCCAAAGGCAGAGGCTTAACCCACAGAGCCACCCAGGCGCCCTCAGCATTTTCTTATACAGGTGTCCTAAGCCCCATTTCCTGTGGGGCAATGCTGAGGGGGCCGAGTGACACTTAAACTTGCTGTGCTATATTGCAGGAGAGGAACCTTGAGCTTAGGGAAACTGAATACATATTACATAGTAGGCATGCCTGCCTATTCCACTTACATTGCATACAATAATTACTTGAGATTCAAAAATCAATATATATATATAATATATATATAATTCTATATATCTACTCATATTTACCACTTCTTTAAAGAAATTATGAGATGAGAATATTTCGTATTTACTCAGAATTTAACATTTTTGTTCTTTGTTTCTGAAGATCTAGGTTGGATCTTCATTGATCTACCTGGTATCATTTTCCTTCTGTCTGAAGAACTTATTGAACATTTATTGTAGTACAGATCTCTTGGTGACAATTTCTTTCAGCTTTTGTTTTCATCTTTTATTATCTAGTAATGTTAGTATTCATCTGTATTTTTGAAGCATATATATTTTTTTAAAGATTTTATTTATTTATTAGAGAAAGGGTACATAAGCAGGGGAAGCAGCAGGGAGAGGGAGAAGCAGACTCCCCACTAAGTAAGGAGCCCAATGCGGGGCTCAATCCCAGGACCCTGGGATCATGATCTGAGCTGAAGGCAGACATTTAACTGACTGAGTCACCCAGGTGCCCCTTGAAGCATATTTTTGATGAATATAGTCAGTCTTGTTGTTCATGGTAGTTAAGTTCAATAGCCACAGAAGATACTGAATTAGCAAATACTGAATCATCACTTCTAGGGGAAATACAGGGTTAGGTTCCTGTGAACCACAGTAGTCATACCATTTTTGTTAATGATGAATACATAACTTCATTTTATGTGTGTTTATATTTAAAGATGCATTATTTAATGTATATTGTTGATTTATTAACATTGAACTCATGGCCAGTATTACTTAACTCATGCCTGGATGAAGCTTATCTAAAACATGTGTTTTCTCTATAAGGCACATCATGGCCTTCTTGTGTTTAAGAACACCAGAGAGTACTAAAGCACTGTTCTTAGAGAACAATTTAAATAGCAAAGTCACCAAAAAAAATCACACACAAAAAGAAAAAATATGGCACTAAATAAACTGCAAAAAGTACACCTGTTTTCAGTATGAGAGCTGAAGGAAGAAGGCACAGGGCGGCCTTGTTTGACCTCGCTTGGGAACGTATGCTGGGTTCACTGCTCTGCACACATCCACTAATGTTAAGTGTTGATTTGGGGAATATCAATTTAGTGAGTAGGCAGTGGGCAAATAGACAATCAGTGATAATAAGAATTGACTATATATAATGATAGGTTGGCAGATTTTTCGTCACATAAAGATATTATCTTTTGCATTCCATTGTTTCTAGTGACGGGTTAGGTCATTCTTATTACTGTTTCCCTGCCTGTTTCCTTTGTTTCTAAGATTTTCTCTGTGTTTGGTTTTCAGCAATTTGATCTTGACAGTGTACTTCTTTGTGGATTTGTGTTTATTCTACTTAGTGTTTATTCATTGAGCTTTCTTGGTCCCTTGAGCTGGTATTTTCCATCACAGTTGTCAAATTTTAGGCCATAATATCTTTACTTATTTATTTTTCTGCTTCAGTCATTGTTGCCTGTTTTGGGGACTCCAATTACATATAATTTAACTGCTTGATTGTCTCACAGGTTGCTGAGACTTCTTTTTTTCCCCATGCTGTGCTTCAGTTTGGATAGTTTCTAATTGCTCATTCTTTAGGCTTACTGATCTTTTCTTTACCACCCAATCTACTTTTAAGCCCATCTAGTGAATTTTTCTTTCACTTAATAAAGTTTTCTGTCATAGAATTTTTAGTTGGTTCTCTCTTCTGGTCTGTATTTCTCTACAAAGATTCTCTGTTCACTCTTTATGCCCATCTTTCGCTGTATATACTTGAGAGCTATTTTAATTTTCATTTTAATGTTTGCTAATAAAATGTTTACATTACTTCTTTGTTTATATTAGCTGATTTTTCTTATTTATGGTCCTATTTTCTTGTGTCTTTTCATGTTCACTAATATTTTATTCTATACTGGTTGTCATGGATGTGTTGTTAGTATTGTTCTGGAAGTCACTTAATTCTCTAGCAAATCATTTTGATCTTTCATGTCATGATTTTAAAAGGAGGGTCCAGAGCAGGTGTTGGCTTTTTTTTTTTTTTTTTTAAGAGTGAAACAATAAATATTTTAGGCTTGTGGTCCTACAGGTTCTTTTGTAACTACTCAAGTTTGCCCTTATAATGCCACAGTAGCCATAGACAATACATCACACAAATGGACTTGGCTGTCTTCCAATATAATTTTAGCCCACAAGCCATATTTTGCTGACTTTTGGTCCAAATCTAGACCAAGTAACCTAGACTAGGTAACCTTTAGGGTTAAAGTAGTCTTCCTTTAAAGGTTGCCTTTTCTGGGGTCTCATTTTTATACTTGGGGTGTTCAGCAAGATCTCTCCACTCTGGTTTGTCAGAAACTTCTGGTCAGGTCTTCCAGTGTAGAATCTGACCTCCAAAATATCTGTTCTCCAAAACTATCATAGATTCTCTGCTTGGCCTTTTAAGTCTTGTGCCATATATGTGCGGCATAGTTGAGCCAAGGATTTCAAAGGACCCTCTATCCAGCTTTCTGGAGCTCCTTTTCTATGAAGTTTCCTTTTTTATGTTCCCTTGCCCCACAAATTCCAGACAAGTCAGCAGCTTCTTCAGCTCAACAAGAGTGCTTCTTCTTGACCTCCTTTTCCCTGTACTATAGACTAAGGGCTTTCAAGCAGAAAGCCAGGGCATCATCTGGAATGCTTCCTACTTCTCCGGAATCACCCCCTGTACTTCCTGTTGTCCAGTGTCCCAAGATAGTTGCTTCAGTATTTTGCCCTGTTTTGTAGTTATTTATGTTAGGTTAATCTGATGGAATTATCCTCATAGCAGAAATTATATGATTTTAAAATGCAGTTTATTTCCTGTCTTTTATAAATTAGTTATGATTTTTATTGACCAGTTATACTTTTGGTTGATAAGCAGGTTTTGAAATGAACATGTCAAGAAAAATATTCAGTATAAGAGTGTGTGAACATTAGTGAGATCATGATAGCCTATTTTAAATTGACGAGTAGTAAGTTCAAAACTGACATACCACTTTTACTTTTTTAAAAAGTGGCTTACTTAAAATAAATCTCTTCAGTGAACTTTAATTTTGAAATCAATCCTTGTGTGATCGAAATAATTAGTATTCAAAGTATATACCCTGAAACAGTCTATATTTACACTCTAGATTTAAACTTGAGTAAGGAAATGAAATTAGCATTAGGACCAACAATAAGGAATAGTTCATTTGGAAAAAGTGGTTTTATGAAGGGTATTCATCTTTCATACTGTCAAAAGTGTAGTGCTTCTAGTCATTTTACTGAGGGTAATAAGGGAATAAATATCTATCTGATTATAGTGATAGTTAAATTATAATTTTCTAGCTTTGTCATTAACTAGCTATGTGACTTTGAATAAGTTACTTAGTTCTCTGAGCTTAGATAACTGGAAATAGAGATTAGAAAAATAAGGATGAGTGTGTTTTAAAAAGAAAGTAAGGCTGCATATGGTGAATTTGTGTTTTACTGGATGTGAGCATTCTGATATACAGGAGGTGGAAGGAGGGGTTTGGTTAGGAAGAGTTATGTTTGGTTAACAAGTCATTGAAATAAGTTTAGATAGCTAACTTGGGGGCTATATATTGTAGGGCTTTAAGAGTTTCAGGTATAATTCAATGGATAACTAGAAGCTTTTAAATGTTTTGTGCAAGAGAATATATAGAATTACTATTTTTTAAAGATTTTATTTATTTATTTGACACAAAGAGGAAGAGAAACAGTGAGAGAGGGAACAGAAGCAGAGGGAGTGGGAGAGGGAAAAGAAGGCTTTCTGCTGAGCAGGGACCCCAATGCCAGGCTTGATCCCAGGACCCTGGGATAATGACCTGAGGCAGAAACTTAACGACTGAGACACTCAGGCAGCCCTAGAATTATTCTTTTAGGAATATTAATTTGATGGTAAGATTGACTTAATAGAAGAATTCTGGCTTCCTTTTTGCTTATTATTTAGTGAAAACTTGTTTGTTTAAATATGCCACTGTGTTTTTACTTAGCATGGGTAGAATTAAGACCTTAATACTATTTTTTTTCTGTTTGTGCAGAATAGCACAAATGAAGTTGATGACTGAAGTTTCAGTTTCATCCAGTAGTTAGAATTTGACATAAGCATAGATCATAGAAAGAGGGGGTGTTGTTCACCTTTTTTGTAAACCAAGTAGTAGTATATGTGTATATATAACATGTCTCAGTAATGTTACACTTTTAATATAGTGTCCCTGATTATAAAACAGTTTATTATTCACTTGTGAAGGTTAAGATCTTTTACAGAAAAAGGAAGACTAACCTAAAATCAGTGATTTTTTTTCAAAGCAAAGTAATTCTTTAGCCTTACAATTTGGTAACTTATGATATGTAAGTGTTGTCAATCAAAATTTTTTAACATCCTTAATTTTATTTAATAATATTTTAAAATTCTAAATTTATAAAGTCCGGGGAAGGAGGTACTGCAGAATGGTTAAAGAAAAGAGCATAGACCTGTATACTCTCTGAATTCAAATCTCAGATCCATCATTTTTCAGTTTTGTGACTCTGGGGTAGTTACCCACCTTTTTATGCCTCTTTCTTCATTTCTGAAATGAGGATAACAGGAGGACCTAACTTTATGGGGTGTTTGAGCATTGAAAGAGCATCTGAAATAAATGTGCCTGGCCAGCATTACTGTCTCTATAAATATTATTACATTGTGAAGTAGAAGCAAATAACCAAATATTTCAGATAATTAACAGGGTATTTGCTGGATCACAATTTACCTTAATTCAGGAAATCAAACTCGAGGGGCTGATAAAGAAGAATTTACACTGGTTGCATTTATGCATAAACTAATCCCTCCAAAAGATAAAACACATGAACTTGAGAGTTAGACATGTTTATATCCTTGCTCTCTGGCTTCCTAGCTCTTTGACTTAGAGCAAGTTGTTTCTAATTCTTCCCCCTTTCTCCCTGGCAACATTTTGAAGAGGTACTGTTACTATACTTACTTTACAAATGAGGAAATGAGGCACAGAAGGGACAAGTAGTATCTTTCTCAAAGTCACACAGTTTTAAGTGATGAATCTGGGATTTGAACCCAGACAGCTTGATCCCATGATCACTTTATGAGAAGTCAGAGCAATTCTTCTTGAGGGCCAAGTGGTAGTGACTTCTTCTGTTTTTGTTTTTGTTTTTTGTTTTTTCTCTAAGTGCTTTTTGAAATGCAATACTTATTTCACAGTTAATTTTGGATGATTCTCAATTTGTGATTTTTCTTTTTTCAAAATTCAGTGAATATTTGAAATACCAATTTGTAAATGCTCTCATTTGGCCAAGTGCCAGGAATATAGTTTCCACTATGAGAGAGTCTGGTATTAGATAGGAATAAGGATACATGTTAAAAAAATACTTTAAATTTTTGGCACAATTTTGGTTGTAGTTTGTTTTCCCTCTAATTTTAACAGTAACATGTTTCGAGTTGAAGACTGGCCTCTGCATTAGTAACTTTTTTTTTTAAAGATTTTTTTAATTTATTTATTTGAGAGAGATCACAAGTAGACAGAGAGGCAGAGAGAAAGAGAGAGAGAGAGAGGGACGCAGTCTCCCCGCCGAGCAGAGAGCCCGATGCGGGACTCGATCCCAGGACCCTGAGATCGTGACCTGAGCCGAAGGCAGCGGCTTAACCCACTGAGCCACCCAGGTGCCCCTGCATTAGTAGCTTTTAATTATATTAAATAGATGAAAAAACAACCATTTTGTTAAGGAGTTGCTACCTTTTATTTAAATGGAGCACCTGTGTAATTATTTCATTCTGCTCTTTGATCCCCAAATCTGTTTTGTGTAAGATTATAATATGTTATTTTAACTGAAAGGAATTCTCAGATTCTCTCATCTTATAAAAGAGAAACTGTATTAAAGACGATCACATAGTAAGTTGTCTTTTGGAAGTGTGTACACACTGGGGCGTTTGGGTGGCTCAGTCTGTTGAGCCTCCAACTCTTGATTTTGGCTCACATCATGATCTCGGGGTCTAGAGATAAAGCTCCACATCAGGCTCCGAGCTCAGTGCAGTGTCTGCTTGACCTTCTCCCTCTGCTCCCCAATCCCTCTGCCCACGCACTCTCTCTCTCATATAAATAAAATCTAAAAAAAAAAAAAAAAAAAGGTGTGTACACATGTGTATGTGTTATAAAATCTCATAAGGTGGTTTGACTTACTGATTTGGATGAGTTGTCCATCCAACCTATTGTTTTAGTTATAGAAAACCTTTTTAAATGTATACCATGGATTTTCCCCTCATTACCTAGTCTGAGAATCCTTCAGATATGGTATCATGCCCAATGTGGATTTATCTAAAATTTATATGACATTGTGAACTTAACTCTTATTCACCAAGGGGGATGACTTTGGGAGACATGTCCATGTTCATGATAGCCATATCTCTGTTTTTTTCTATTGATCAACCTTGCCTAGGTTGTCCTTCCAGATAGAAATGTCCAGATTTAGGGGCACCTGGGTGGCTCAGTGGGTTAAGCCTCTGCCTTCAGCTCACGTCATGGTCTCAGGATCCTGGGATTGAGCCCTGCATTGGGCTCTCTGCTCAGCAGGGAGCCTGCTCCCCCCACCCCCCCGCCTACTTGTGATCTCTGTCAAATAAATAAATAAATCTTTAAAAAAAAAAAAATGTCCAGATTTATTAGGTCCTCTACACTAAAGGAATATCTTCCTGTCATTCCTCAAGCTATTTCAAATTGTCTTTTGCTAGAGTCCTTTCTCTAGTGTAAACCACAGAAGACCTTTAGCTCAGGATCTTCCAGCTGCAGCTATAAAGTGACATTGTGCAAGCTTAATATGCCAATATGTAGTTTATTAGTTGGCTCGGGCTGCCACATCAAAATACCATAGACTGGGTGGCTTAACCAACAGAAATTTATTTCTCACAATTCTGGAGGCTGGAAAATCTAAGATCAAGATTTAGTCAGGGTAGGTTTCATTCTGAGGCCTCTTTTCTTGGCTTACCTCTGCCATCTCACTGTGCACTCACTCACATGGCTTCTTAATGTTGCTCGGAGAGAGGGAGAGGAGAAGCGGGGACAAGGAGGAAGTGTTGTCACACAGGCATGAGCAAGCTCTTTAGTGTCTTTTCTTATAAAGGCACTAACCCTATCAGACTATGGTCCCGCTGTCATGACCTCCTGTAATCCTAATGACCTCCCAACAATTACAGGTTGTTTTTAACCCGTAAAATGGGGGATATTAACTCCACTTACAACAAAAGTGTTTTCCCGCATGTAAAACACTTAGAATAACAAGTATCCCTTGGGATGCCTGGGTGGCTCAGTGGATTCAACATTGGACTCATGATTTTTGGCTCAGGTCATGATCTCAGGGTCATGAGATCCACTTTAGGCTCTGTACTGAGTGTGGAGCATGCTTAAGATTCTTCCTCTCCCTCTGCCCCTCTCCCTGATGATGTGTGCGTGCTCTCTCTTTCTCTCTATCTCTCTCTCTCTCAAAAAAAGAAAAAAAAAAAAGAATAACAGGTATCCCTCAATGTTAATTTTAAACAAAGTAAGACTGATGATAATAATTACCTTCCTAATGACAATTAGTGTTTTCTTTGCAATTTGAACAGTGGTACGCAGCACTAATATTCTCACAGACTAGTGTACAGTGACTATTGGAATGTTTTCCTTTAGAGATAGACAACCTGGAATATAAGAACATATGCATGATTTTCTGAAAGTGTTCTTCTAAGCTGAACATATGCTAATAAAAAAGGATTAAGCAAAAGTAATTATTAATTTTATTCAAGTGCATTTTTATAATTTTGGCCTTGATTAGGGCAAAAAAATTTACTTATCCGAAAATGTGAATAAAAGTTTGGATGCCATGTATTAACTGAGAAAAATAGTATCTTAAAATCACTTTGGTTTATGAAATTTCTTTAACATAAACATATTATTGCCTCTTGAGAAATGATAGGTTCTGTGGATATCATTTAATCATCTTTGTAATATATATGATAATCTGAATTAATGGTACTACTGATAGTACTACTTTTTCTTTTCCATCTTGGCTTTTTCTTTGTAAAAGTTTTGTGTTAACTCATTACAAACTGAACCCTTGCTTGCTCCTCTTACCTTTAGTCTCCTTCAAACTCTGTCTTTATTTCTGCTGAGGTTATATTCTATTTGTTTTTCAGATGAGACACTTTTTGCTCTTCCTGCTGCATATGAGCCTGTGATACACTCCTCTGCAGGCAAGTTCTTTCTGCTAGCCTTTTATCCTCTG
Source organism: Enhydra lutris kenyoni (assembly GCF_002288905.1). NCBI lineage: Eukaryota > Metazoa > Chordata > Mammalia > Carnivora > Mustelidae > Enhydra > Enhydra lutris. The sequence continues at coordinate 7,142,312 of NW_019154102.1, read as the reverse complement.
TGTATTCTAACTTTAACTCTTTAGTTTTATTAATTCTGTACAGAGTGGTTTGAGTTTACTAAAAATTAGCATGGTTCCAAGAATGTTTGTCTATTGAAAAAGTTGAAATTTATATTTTATATGTATGTCCAAGAGAAAAATGGACAGAACCAATAAATTGGATATATATCTAAGGAATTCTTGGACCCTTGATTTATATTTATATATTGACTAGTCCTTTTTTCCAAATGCACTTATAGCTGAAAGGCTTTCATAGAAATGAATGCCACTCTTTTAAAAATTTAATTATTCAGTGTCTTTTCTGCACTGTCAAACTCTTCTCAAATTCTTTTTTGTCTTCCTCTAAAACTTGTTAGAAGTAGCTTTTCTCAATTGATTATACTGGAGATTTTTTCCTCAGAGACTCAATTTTTGCCTTTTCATAGCATATAATTGGCTCTGTAGCCATGCACGTTTTATTGACAATAGCTTTAATTTTTTTCAGTAATGATTCAAGACTACTTGATTATTTATTGTTATTAACATTTAATTTTAGTTAACATTAACTCTTTACTAACCGTATTTTGAATCTGTCATAAAACTTGCATTAACTCTGAGAACGCTGGCATTCTCTAACTTTCCTTTCTGTCCATGGTCACAGAAAAAATTATGGACTTGAAGGAGCAGCCAGGTAACACTGTTTCCGCTGGTCAAGAGGATTTTCCATCTGTCCTGCTTGAAACTGCTGCTTCTCTTCCTTCTCTGTCTCCCCTCTCAGCTGCTTCTTTTAAAGAACATGAATATCTTGGTAATTTACCAGTATCACGCACCGAAGGAACACTTCAAGAAACCTCGACTGAAGCTTCTAAAGAGTTCACAGAGAAGGCAAAAAATCCATTTGTAGACAGAGATTTAGCCGAGTTTTCACAATTGGAATACTCAGAAATGAGATTATCATTCAGTGGCTCTCCAAAAGCAGAATCTGCCATAATAGTAGCAAATCCTAGGGAAGAGAATGAAGATGAAAAAGAGGATTTAGTTAGTAATAACGTCCTTCGTAATCAACAAGAGTTACCCATAGCCCTTACTAATAAATCAGTTAAAGAGGAGGACAAAGTTATGTCTCCAGAAAAAACAAAGGACAGTTTCATTGAAAAGGGAATTGCAGCAGAAGCCCCTATGAGGGAAGAATATGCAGACTTCAAACCATTTGAGCGAGTTTGGGATGTAAAAGACACTCATAAGCAAGATAGTGATGAAGGTAATGTAGAGAGCATGTTGGAGAGTAAAGTGGGTAAGAAATGTTTCGCTGATAGCCCTGAGCAAACAAATCATGAAAAAGATAGTGAAAGCAGTAATGATGATACTTCTTTTCCCAGTACACCAGAAGCTGTGAAAGATGGTTCAGGAGCATATATCACATGTGCTCCTTTTAACCCAACAGCAACTGAAAACCTTTCGACAAACATCTTTCCTTTGTTGGAAGATCATACTTCAGAAAATAAGACAGATGAAAAAAAGATAGAAGAAAAAAAGGCCCAGATTGTAACGGAGAAGAATTTTAGTACCAAAACATCAAACCCTTTCCTTGTAGCCACACAGGATTCTGAGGCTGATTATGTCACAACAGACAGTGTGTCAAAGGTGACTGCGGAAGTAGTGGCAAGCATGGCTGAAGGTCTAACCCCAGACTTAGTACAGGAAGCGTGTGAAAGTGAATTGAATGAAGCTACAGGTACAAAGATTGCTTTTGAAACAAAAATGGACTTGGTTCAAACATCAGAAGCCCTGCAGGAGTCGCTCTACCCTGTGGCGTCTCAGCTTTGCCCGTCTTTTGAAGAATCTGAAGCCACTCCTTCACCGGTGTTGCCTGACATTGTTATGGAAGCACCATTAAATTCTCAAGTTCCTGGTGCTGCTGCTCCTGCTTCGCAGCCCAGTTCATCCCAGCTAGAAGCTCCTCCTTCTGCTAAGTATGAAAGCAGAAAACCTGAGCCGGAAAATCCCCCACCGTATGAAGAGGCCATGAATGTATCCCTAAAAAATGTATCAGGAATAAAGGAAGAAATGAAAGAGCCTGAAAGTACTAACGTAGCTGTTCAAGAAACAGAAACTCCTTATATATCTATTGCATGTGATTTAATTAAAGAAACAAAGCTCTCTACTGAACCATCTTCCGATTTCTCCGATTACTCAGAAATAGCAAAAGTTGCACAGCCAGTGGCTGATCATTCTGAGTTAGTTGAGGATTCCTCACCTGATTCCGAACCGGTGGACTTATTTAGTGATGATTCAATACCTGAAGTTCCACCAAAACAAGATGAAGCTGTGATACTTGTGAATGAAAATCTCATGGACACTTCTCAGTCAGTGATGGAACATGAAACTAAGGAAAAACTCAGTGCTTCACGACCACCTGAGGGGGGAAAGCCGTATTTAGAATCTTTTCAGCCCAATTTAGATACCACAAAAGATGCCTTATCTCCCGAAGTTTCAGCACTAACCCAAAAGGAGAAAATTCCTTTGCAGATGAAGGAACTCAGTACTGCAGTTTATTCAGATGACGGCGTATTTATTGCTAAGGAAGCAAAAGTAAGGGAGAGTGAAACATTTTCAGATTCATCTCCAATTGAGATTATAGATGAGTTCCCTACATTTGTCAGTTCTAAAACTGATTCTTCTCCTAAATTAACCGGGGAATATACTGATCTAGAAGTATCCCACAAATATGAGATTGCTAATGTCCGGGATGAAGCTGGGTCATTACCTGGCTCAGAGTTACCTCATGACCTTTCTTTCAAGAATGTACAACCTAAAGAGGAAGATAAAGTCCATGTCCCAGATGAACTCTTCAAAGATAGGTCTGATATTTCGAAGGTGCCCTTACTGCCTCCAGATGTTTCTCCTTTGGCCACTCAAACAGAAATAGGCAGTATAGTCAAACCCACAGTTCTTGTGAAAGAAGCTGAGAAAAAAACCCCTTCTGATACAGAGCAAGAGAACAGATCACCATCTGCTATATTTTCAGCAGAGCTGAGTAAAACTTCAGGTAATCAGTCCATACATTGTTTTGTACTTTCTTGCCACCTTTTGACTTATCATGGAACATTCCACTGCATTTTCTGTAGTATATTACATTTATAGTCTCTAATATATCACATTGATAAGAATTCTTTTCTACTGTCTCAGAAGTTTTAGTGCGTTTTTTTTTTAACTCCTCTTGTACTCATTACTCGCCCTTGCGTGTAACTTTTTTTCCACACAATTACTCACTGCTCCTTTTTGTATTATACTATGGAACTAGAAGATTTTATTAGAATCAGCTAATGTCTTTCTATCTTTTCTTTTCCTTCAGTATTTGCTCATAGCATGAAGAGCAAGAGGTATTAAAACAAAATATTTTAAAATGTATTTACTATGGTTTTCCCAGAAATTACTTCATTTTAAATTTTTATGAAACCACATTTCTGTAACATGTTTCCAGTATTTCAATATACTGCTGTATTTACCAGTAATACGTATAGAGTTAAGCATATTGAGTAGCAGACATTTTGTTGAAAAGTATAAGTTGAGGTATGTTGTTAGGAATTCTTCTGAAAAGTAGGGATTGTCATTTTTTCTTTTGATGCTACATTTCTGACACACTTGATTTGTGTAGAGTGATTTGCACATGTGTTTTTTAATTAGCATTCTGATTTAGCTGTGTTTTCTGTAAAAATGTGTAGTGATTACTATTTATTGAGTATACTTATGTTTTGGAAATGGGTGGTATTAGTGGCAGAGAGACAAGGTTAGAGATTGTTGTTATAGTCTAAGAAGGAAGAGATTATGAATATTAACTCAGTGGGAAGAGAGTGGAGACAGAGGACTTGATGTTTGATTGGATATGGACATGAAGGATAAGGAAAGAAGTTACAGATGATTCCAGGAATCCTGGGTTCCTTGTGTTTTCAAATGCATGTATGGCAGTATGAGAAACTGAATTAGGGGATATGAGAGAATGAAGTGAGTTTAAGGAGAGAAGATAAAAAATTAAGTTTTGAATATTTTGGTATTAAAGTACCTATGAGACCTCCAAGAAGTGGTGGATATTAAATATATGAAGCTTTTGACAGAGACTTTGGCTGTATGTGTGTATTTATCATGGGCTCAGACCAGTAATTAAAGCCGGGGATATCAACTAGGGAGAGCCAAGAAAAGGGGAAGCTTTAAAAGTGGAAGAATTGGTCAGCATTATCAAAGTCAAGAAAGCTTAGTTAAGATAAGGATTGAGAATCTGTCAAAAAGTAGGGATGGTGTTGGCCTAACAATGGTAGGTGGTGTGGGTGGGCAGGGCTAGCGGTGAGGAGTGAAGGAGACTTGAGTAAATGGATACTTAAGAAGTTTGAGATCATGGGGTGCCTGGGTGGCTCAGTTGATTAAGCATCCAACTCTTGATTTCAGCTTGGGTCATGATCTCAGGGTGGTGAGTTTGAGCCTTGCTCAGTGCCTGCTTGAGATTTCTCTCTCTCCCTCTGCCCTTCCCCCTCATTTGCTCATTTGCTCTTGTGCTCGCTCCCTCTCAAAAAAAAAAAAAAAAGCTCAAGATCATGGAGATGGAGCAAAAATGATAGCAAGAATAAGGTAGAGGATAGAGTTGAAGAAGGGCCTTTTTCTTTTACTAAAGATGGAAGGGAAAGTCGAAGTAAAGGTGCTAGTAGAAAGTTAGGAGGGGATGGGACAGGATGAGATCCAAAATTCAGGTAGAGGAATTGGCATATAAATAAGGAATATTGGAAGACATTGATTGTAGTTAATGGAAGGGAAATTATGGGTGTTGATACTGCTAGTTTTTGTGGCTGGAAGTTGAGGGAAGTGTATGATGGTGTATGTTTATTCTTTAAAGCAATATGTTAGGTCATTTGCTGAGAATGAACTGGAACATGCTTGGGTGGAAGAGGTCTGACTAGGGAAACAAAGGCTTTGTATGAAGAGTCTAGTCAAGGTTGAAGGGTAGTCTGTATAACACAGTGATTTTTCTTTAATTGTGCCTAACATCCTAGGTGTAGGTTCAGAGAAGGCAAATGCTTATATTGATTCATACTTGTGTTTTGCTAGAGGGGTCTGGCCCCGTGAAAGGATAGTAAATCAAAGGAATTGAAGACAGTAGTAGTTTGATGTGATGGACTGTGGAAACTAAGTTGGAGAATGTAAAGAAGAGAGCAGGGGGAGTTGATAGATGGTTGAATAGAAGGTCACAGACCTTGTGGTTCAAATTAGATCTAAGAACTAAGAGTAAAAAGAATAAAAATATGAACACAGAATGCTTGGAGGTTGTGGTCAAACAAAGTAGGATTGTGCACGTGTATTTGTTTTTTGGGTGTTTAATTTAGAATTCCAGATGGATTATAATGGCCAAAGTTTGGTGGTGAGGCAAGGGCTGATGTTGAGTGGGGTGAAGGTTGCTAGAGCAAAGGTCAAACAAACCATGAGGCTGAGAAATTGGATTGCTCTCATAAAGTCACACAGGATAATGGCAGGACTTGGGGTGGAGAAGATTAGAAATTAGGGACAAAAGACTTTGGTAAAAGGGCAAATGGGGCAGCTGGCAGAATGGTAGATTGAGGCAGTAAGGAAAGATAGAGAATGTCATAGCCGAATAACTTGAACTTTGCCCAGGGCCTCTGAGAACATCTTGAAGCAGCATTGGTGAGCTAAGAACAGTACTGACCTCTCCTCCTGTCACTCAGGTATGCAGGTATAAGAGAGTAACCTCCATTTAGAGTTAATGGGAAAAGCGGTATCATCAAGGTAGAGCCAGGTTTTAGTGAAAGGCGGTACTGGCAGGAATATTCAGTAAAGAAGTTGAAGATTAGGGGAGATAGTTCACAGTGGAATGGTTTTTTTTTGTTTGTTTTTTTGTTTTTTTTTAAACATTTATTTATTTTGGAGAGACAGAGGACACAGGGGGAGGGGCAGAGGGAGAAGGAGAGAGAGAATACCAAGTAGATTCTGCACTGAGTGTGGAGCTGGACACAGGGCTCCATCTCACAACCCTGAGATAAGTACCTGAGCTGAAACCACGAGTCAGATGCTCAACCAGCTGAGCCACCCAGGCACCTCTGGAATTAGGATTTTTTTTTTTTTTTAAGATTTTTTTTTTTTTTTTTTTATTTGACAGAGAGAGATCACAAGCAGGCAGAAAGGCAGGCAGAGAGAGAGAGGAGGAAACAGGCTCCCTGCTGAGCAGAGAGCCCGATGTGGGGCTCAATCCCAGGACCCTGAGACCACCACCTGAGCCGAAGGCAGCGGCTTAACCCACTGAGCCACCCAGGCGCCCCTGGAATTAGGATTTTTAAACAGCCCAATAAAATGGTTTAGGAGACAGTGGTAGAAAGAAGAGTGAGAATTCCAGAGCAGCATGGTAATGATATAGTGTGGGTGAAGACCACAGACACACACTGACTGATGTGAGCAGTGATTTATAACAGCTTGTGAAGTCCCACTTCTCCACTCAACATTTCTTCCCAGCACTGTTAGCAGTGCCCTAGTAGATTGGAGCACTCCAGAGACAGCAGTTCCTTGGACTGATTTTACTAAACCTAGGGATCTTGGCCTATACTGATTGTAGCCTAATAGTTTGGAATTAAGTAAGGGAAGAGGACAGTGCCTTTGAAGGCTAAGTAGGGGTGGTTGAAGAAGTAAAAGCAGTGGTTGAGCATTCTCTTTACAGAATAGTTATTGAAGTCTTTTCTCTGAAAAAAACTGTTACTCATGCTTCTTTTGCTCAGTGTTTTTTTTTTTTTTTAAAGATTTTATTTATTTATTTGACAGAGAGAGATCACAAGGGG